>NC_084636.1:24804592-24937092 GCF_033978795.1 Nerophis ophidion | reverse complement strand
GTGTTTGTAGACAGGAAAACAAAAGAGACACTGTCTGAACTTCCCTCCTCTAGCTTGGCCCTCGGGCTAGAAACAACAGCTGTCTGACACTTACAAATAACTTTCTATAAAGTGGGTTATTGTGTCTTTTCGTGCATGTGCAATGGGTGTTGTGCAGCCAGGTAGCTCAACATTAGTTAAGAAGGGACTGTGTTATTTTTAAAAAAAAATGTCTCCCAAGAACAGATTTGTGCATTGAATATTGTCTCACTGTTTTGAAGCGTTTTTTTTTTTTTCCCCTTGAAAATGTTGCTTCACAAAATATTGCCTGGCTGTGATCCTCTTGGAGGAAGCAGCCAGTTAGCAGGGATGTGTTGGTTTTATGGTTCTCGGACCATTCGCATAGAAACCTAGTCTGTTTTTGACCCATATTGTTTATTTTGCTTTTTTAATACAACGAATAAATATATACTTTGATTTTATTTAATGTACATATATTTTCTACATCAAATCATATGACATAATTTTAGTTTAAATTAAACATTGATCTCAATCAAAGGAGAAATGTTACATTTAATGCATAATGTATGGCTGGTGTTGTTGGATGGATGGATGGATGGACGGACGGACGGATGGATGGATGGATGGATGGTTGGTACTTAATTGATTCCTTCTGGAGAGTTCCCTCAGGAAAATTTAAATTCCAGCAGCAATGTACAGAATTGAGATCGAATTTAAAAATGAAAAAGTAAATAATTGGGGAATACATGGAAATACAATAGAAAATGTATCACTAAGAATAAAAATAAACAGCAACAATAAGAATAAAAATATAACAGTAAAAATAAGAATATAACTAGAGCAACCAGGCAGTAATGACCATGTTATGACAATGTATTGCACTGTTATTGCACTTTTATTTGCAATGTATTTTTTCAGCTTATTTTAGTATTGTTGTTGTTTTGCATCCCCTGTCATCCAAACACCCCCCTAACTCCCAGAAAGGGCTCATCATACTATATCAGTCTTTTTCAACCACTAGTGTGCCGCGAAATACAGTCTGGTGTGCCGTGGGAGATAATGTTATTTCAACTAATTTGGTTAAAAATACTTTTTGCAAACCAGTAATTATAGTCCGCAAATGTGCCGTTGTTGAGTGTCTGCACTGTCTACAGTACGACAGAGTTACCATGTGATACTCTTCCATATCAGTAGGTGGCAGGGGGTAGCTAATTGGTTTGTTAATGTTTGTTGTGATCACAATATGCAGAAACAGCAGGAGGCAGTGCGAAGGTAAAAAGGTATCTAATGCTTAAACCAGAAAATAAACAAAAGGCGAGTGCCGCTATGAAAAGCCATTGTACCTTAGGGATGGCTATGCTAGACAAAACTCAAACTTAACTGGCTGCAAAGTAAGCAAAAGCAGAATGCTGGACGACAGCAAAGACTTACAGTTCGTGGAGCAGACGGCGTCCACAAAGTACATCCTTACATGACAATCAACAATGTCCCCACAATGAAATGATAGCGTCCGCACGACCTCAATAGTCTTGATTGCGAAAAACAAAGCAGGTGCGGGGAATAGCGCTCAAGGAAGACATGAAACCGCAACAGGAAAATACCAACAAAACAGGAAAAGCCACCAAAAATAAGAGTGCAGGAGAGGAACTAAAACACTACACACAGGAAAACACCAAAAACTTCAAAATAAGTTATGGCGTGATGTGACAGGTCGTGACAGTACACCTACTTTGAGACAAGAGCTGTATTGATGCATGCTTGGTTATAGTTTGAATCCATATCCAACAATTGCTAGAACGATTTTCTATTGTCAATACCGTCTACTGAGTTTAATTTTTTTATGTTTTCTGCAGGTGGTGTGCCTCTGGATTTTTTCAATGAAAAAAAAAGTGCCTTAGCTCAAAAAAGGTTGAAAAACACTGTGCTGTATAATGAAAGCAGCACATTTTTAATCCTTCAGTGTTTAAAGCAGTGGTTCTTAACCTGGGTTCCATCGAACCCTAGGGTTCGATGGAACCCTAGGTGAGTCGGCCTCAGGAGTTCGGCAGAGGTCAAAACACCCGACTCATCGTGTCAATACAAACTTCTCCCTGTCGGCGTATTATGGATACGGCAACAGCTGACTGATTTGCAGGTGTGTAATTTGTTGTGAGTTTATGCACTGTGTTGGGTTGTGTTGTTTGAACAAGGTGATGTTCAGGCACGGTTCATTTTGTGCAACAGTAAAAAAACCATGGTAACACTTTAGTATGGGGAACATAGTCACCATCAATTAGTTGGTTGCTTAATATCATGCAAATTAGTAACATATTGGCTCTTAATTAGTCATTGTTAAGTACTTATTAATGCCTTATTATAACCCTAAACCTCTAACCCTGACACTAACCCTAACCAAATAACTCTAAAAAAAGGTCTTTATTACTTAGAATATGTTCCACTACTGTTCAAATAACTCAAAATTAAGTATTTGTTACTTATGTGTTCCCCATTCTTAAGTGTTACCAAAAACATCTAACTTTGTCTTGAATTTGAAAAAAACAAAACAAAAAAAAACACTATTTTTCACTAAAGAAGGGTTCGGTGAATGCGCATATGAAACTAGTGGGGTTAGATACCTCCAACAAGTTTAAGAACCACTGCTTTAAAGTAACACAAACATTAAAGGCCTACTGAAATTATATTTTCTTATTCAAACGGGGATAGCAGGTCCATTCTATGTGTCATACTTGATCATTTCGCGATATTGCCATATTTTTGCTGAAAGGATCTAGTAGAGAACATCCACGATAAAGTTTGCAACTTTCGGTGTTAAGAGAAATGCCCTGCCTCTACCGGAAGTCGCAGACGATGACGTCACACGTGTGGGGGCTCCTCACATCCATCCATCCATCCATCCATCCATTTTCTACCGCTTATTCCCTTTCGGGGTCGCAGGGGGCGCCTACGCCTATCTCAGCTGCAATCGGGCGGAAGGCAGGGTACACCCTGGACAAGTCGCCACCTCTTCGCAGGGCCAACACAGATAGACAACATTCACACTCACATTCACACACTAGGGCCAATTTTTAGTGTTGCCAATCAACCTATCCCCAGGTGCATATTCACATTATTTTTAATGGGAGCCTCCAACAAAAAGTGCTATTCGGACCGAGAAAATGACAATTTCCCCATTAATTTGAGCGAGGATGAAAGATTTGTGTTTGAGGATATTGATAGCGACGGACTAGAAAAAAAAAAAGATTTAACAAAAAAAAAGATTTAAAAAAAAAAGCGATTGCATTGGGACGGATTCCGATGTTTTTAGAGACATTTACTAGGATAATTCTGGGAAATCCCTTATCTTTCTATTGTGTTGCTAGTGTTTTAGTGAGTTAAATAGCACCTGATAGTTGGAAGGGTGTCTCCACGGGTGTTTCGACGCACAGTGTCTCAGGGAGGGATGGCGTGGCGCAGTGGGAGAGTGGCCGTGCGCAACCCGAGGGTCCCTGGTTCAAATCCCACCTAGTACCAACCTCCTCACGTCCGTTGTGTCCTGAGCAAGACACTTCACCCTTGCTCCTGATGGGTGCTGGTTGGCGCCTTGCATGGCAGCTCCCTCCATCAGTGTGTGAATGTGTGTGTGAATGGGTAAATGTGGAAGTAGTGTCAAAGCGCTTTGAGTACCTTGAAGGTAGAAAAGCGCTATACAAGTACAACCCATTTATCATTTACTGTATGGACGGCACAAGCTCAGCTTTTCTCCGGTAAGAACTGACTTTTTAACCACAATTTTCTCACCGAAACCTCCTGGTTGACATGTGGTCGGGATCCATGTTGGCTTGACCGCGCTCTGATCCATAGGAAAGTTTCACCTCTTGGAATTTTAAACAAGGAATCACCGTGTGTTTGTGTGGCTAAAGGCTAAAGCTTCCCAACTCCATCTTTCTACTTTGACTTCTCCAATATTAATTGAACAAATTGCAAAAGATTCAGCAAAACAGATGTCCAAAATACTGTGTAATTATGCAGTTAAAGCAGACGAGTTTTAGCTGTGTGTGTGTGTAGCGCTCATATTTCCTTAAAACCCGTGACGTCTTGCATCATTACACGACAAGACGAAACTCCCGGGAAATTTAAAATTGTAATTTAGTAAACTTAAAAGGCCGTATTGGCATGTGTTGCAATGTTAATATTTCATCATTGATATATAAACTATCAGACTGCGTGGTGGGTAGTAGTGGGTTTCAGTAGGTCTTTAATGTATTTTGTTGTGAAGTGGTTAAAAAAAAGAGGCGAGTGAGGACGTGAACCTAAAATTAAAATGATGTCAGCGGGCACGTTGCAGCCCCCTCGGCCAGCCTCCACACAGGGAAAGTGAGCGTCAGGAAAAGGGCGGGACATACAGTAAAAAAGCCGTGTTTTGAACATCCAATTGGTCGAGGCACCTGTAAATCAACAAAACTCGTCTTCTCATTGGCTGAACCCTCTTGCATTTATCGTGCCATCTCGTCGAAGCTGCTGCTGTGTAATCGCAGGTAACTTTCTTGCCATAGCCTTCCGCCGCGCGACCTAGTGCGCGTAGTACGCTCGCGATTTTGGACGAGTCCCTCCATCGCCATTTTGGATACCCAGCTCCATTTTCACCCCGTCGCCAGCCTTTTATTCGGACAAGACGCCGACGACTGTAATCCACCGCGGTTAAACAACGCCAGTCCCTCAAAGGCGTTTGAAATCGGACACCGCTGGCGTTTGAGGCCCTCGGCTCACTCGTGTCCCCGCGGAGGGATACGTTGTTGCGTCTGACAATGTGGACGGAGGAGGCGAAGATGTCTACGAGAAGAATGAAATTATCTCCTCACTTGTAACAACAAAAAGCAGCGGAGGAAGACGCCGCGAGATTAGCGCGTAGGATAGATTCGTTCGCCCGCAGACGCGACACACTGGAGGAAACAGTGCTAGACGCGGGTAGTTGAAGGGAGCGAGCTTCCCGGGACAAAGAGAGTGGGGGGAAAAAGACGCTCCAATGCGTCTCCTCATGCGCTGAAATTCTCCTCAACTTTTATGTTTTTTACCCCCCCTTCGCCTTCTTTTCTTCATCGCAATTGGATAAGCACACATTCACCGAGGAGAGGTAAATACTTCAATATCCCACGGAGAGATTCGACGGCTTTGACGGACATTTTTCGAAAAGTTTTGTGGGGGGGAATGTGAGCTTTTAAAGCATTGTTAAGTTTTCTGCCTGCTTGGACTTCAGCTAGCCTCATATTTTGTTCCGCCGCGACACATTATTGCTATTTAAGCCACCAATTGATCAGCCCAACATCATTTTTGTGCTGTTCCACCGTGTGTCTTTTGCTACTTAGCATTTAGAGGAACGCAATGCGATGTTAGCGAGGCTGTTTAGCTGAACTTTGTGTTTTGGGGCCTACTAGTGTTCTCACCCCCATTTTACAGACTAACTTCTCCCAAGCACCCCCCTTTTTTTTTTTTTGCTTTTCTAACATTCCTTCCTCCTGCAAGACTTCTAGTTTTATTGCACATTTGGCAGGAAATTCCTCCCTGTACCTCCCACCCCCACCGTCTTACTAACTCCCCCACCATAATGCGAGTTGAACCCCAATATTGTAAAGTTTGCATGGGTCGCCATCTTTTTCCCTTCCTTTTTGCTTTTTAGTTTTGGTGAGTTTGTCCTGGGGGATAGGTTGATTGGCAACACTAAATTGGCCCTAGTGTGTGAATGTGAGTGTGAATGTTGTCTATCTGTGTTTGCCCTGCGATGAGGTGGCGACTTGTCCAGGGTGTACCCCGCCTTCCATCCAATTGTAGCTGAGATAGGCACCAGTGACCCCAAAAGGAATAAGCGGTAGTAAATGGATGGAGTTTGTCCTGCCCTAATGGTGATTGGTACATATTTTTCATTTCGAACATGCCATAAAGCAGTGGTTCTCAAATGGGGGTACGCGTACCCCTGGGGGTACTTGAAGGTATGCCAAGGGGTATGTAAGATTTTTTTTCAAATATTCTATAAATAGCAACAATTTAAAAATCCTTTATGAATATATTTATTGGATAATACTTCAACAAAATATGAATGTAAGTTCATAAACTGTGAAAAGAAATGCAACAATGCAATATTCAGTGTTGACAGATTTTTTGTGGACATGTTCCATAAAATAACTTAAATTTTGTTTATATCGCGCTTTTCTAGACACTCAAGGCGCTCACAGAGAAGTGGGACTCATCATTCATTCACAGCTGGTGGTGGTAAGCTACATATATTGATGTTAAAGATTTCTTTTTTTGTGAAGAAATGTATAGAATGAAGTTCATGAATCCAGATGGATCTCTATTACAATCCCCAAAGAGGGTTCTTTAAGTTGATGATTACTATTGCTTTTTTTATCCTGCACTACCAAGAGCTAATGCAACAAAATGTCGTTCTTTGTACTGTAAAGTTCAAATTTGAATGACAATAAAAAGAATGTCTAAGTCTTCTAGTGTAGAAATCTGAATTTATAATTGACTCACATGTTTATTTTTCAACAAGTTATTAGTTATTTTTATATTTTCTTTTTCCAAATAGTTCAAGAAAGACCACTACAAATGAGCAATATTTTGCAGTTATACAATTTAATAAATCACAAACTGATGACATAGTGCTGTATTTTACTTCTTTATCTCTTTTTTTCAACCAAAAATGCTTTGCTCTGATTAGGGGGTACTTCAATTAAAAAATGTTCACAGGGGGGTACAGCACTGAAAAAAGGTTGAGAACCACTGCTATAAAGTATATTATTATTCATTCTGTTAAAGTAAAGTACCAATGATAGTCACACACACACTAGGTGTGGCGAAATTATTCTCTGCATTTGACCCATCACCCTTGATCACCCCCTGGGAGGTGAGTGTAGCAGTGAGCAGCAGCGATGTCGCGTCCGGGAATAATTTTGGGTGATTTAACCCCCAATTCCAACCCTTAATGCTGAGTGCCAAGCAGGGAGGTAACGGGTCCAATTTTTATAGTCTTTGGTATGACTCAGCCGGGGTTTAAACTCACGACCTACCGAAGTCAGGGCGGACACTACCCCGGTGGTTCTCAACCTTTTTTCAGTGATGTACCCCCTGTGAATATTTTTATTATTATGGATACGGCAACAGCTGACTGATTTGCAGGTGTGT
Organism: Nerophis ophidion; assembly: GCF_033978795.1. Lineage (NCBI taxonomy): Eukaryota > Metazoa > Chordata > Actinopteri > Syngnathiformes > Syngnathidae > Nerophis > Nerophis ophidion. The sequence goes on along the minus strand of NC_084636.1, from coordinate 24,929,934 downwards.
AATTTGTTGTGAGTTTATGGCGTGATGTGACAGGTCGTGACAGGTCGTGACAGTACACCTACTTTGAGACCTTGCATTTCTTTTCACAGTTTATGTACTTACATTCATATTTTGTTGTATTATTCAATAAATATATTTATAAAGGACTTTTGAATTGTTGCTTTATTTAGAATATTTTTTTAATATTTTTTGAATAATCTCACGTACCCCTTGGCATACCTACATGTACCCCCATTTGAGAACCACTGCTCTACCCACTAGGCCACTGAGTAGGTTGTTCAGTTCCAGTTTATTTGGAACATGCGTACAATACAATGTATCACACAATTCCAGTTTTCATTACAGCACGTCCGAAAATGAGTAGGAATAAGCAGTACTTATTTAATCCTACCCTTTCTCATACCATAGCAATATTATGCAATTTCCTTGTTCTCTGTAACACAGGGGTAGGGAACCTATGGCTCTAGAGCAGGGGTGTCAAACAAATTTTAGATGGGTGGCCACATGGAGAAAAATGTACTCCCAAGTGGGCCATACTGGTAAAATAACGGCAAGATAACTTAAAAATAAAGACAACTTCAGATTGTTTTCTTTGTTTAGAAATAGAACAAGCACATTCTGAAAATGTACAAATCATAATGTTGTTGGGTGTTTTTTACACTTACATGTTGCGGTTAATAGTATTCTATCTTTATTTCTTATCTATACTTTCTGAATAAATTACGTGGTAATGTTCATCAGTCAACTGGTGTTAATTATCGATCTGTCAAGATAAAAAAATATCAAAATTAAATTATCGGATGTTATTTATGTAGTTAGCTCATTTTCCTCGACTGGCGCACTAAAGCCATGTGGTTTATTTTTTTTACATATGTAGCAAACAATACAAAGAATTATTGTTGCGACATCTAGTAGACATTTAGAACAGCATTTTTTTTTCATTATAAATTCATTTCGCGGGCCAGGTAAAACCTGTATGCGGGCCTGATCCGGCCCGCGGGCCGTACGTTTGACATCCCTGCTCTAGAGCCAGGTGTGGCTCTTTTGATAACTGCATCTGGCTCTAAGATAAATCTTAGCTGACATTGCTTAACACGATAAGTAATTCATAATTCTGCTGGTAATCAGTGTTAAAAATAACGTTCAAATTATAAAACATTCTCATGCATTTTAATCCAACCATCCGTTTTCTATCACACCTATTCAAGAAGTCGCACTAATGGTAAGAAGTATTATATTTATTATTGGTCAGCTTTAGAATAACAATGTTATTAATAAGAATAAGAGACTTATTATACTCTAAAAATGTTGGTCTTACTTAAAAATGCACACACTGTATTCAGTGTTAGAATTGTATTGTATGTCTCTCGGAAATACATTTTGAAATATCTGGCTTTCATGGCTCTCTCAGCCAAAACAAGTTAATGACCCCTGCTGTAAGAGAACAGTTTAACAAATAACATACCATTGTAATTAACTATATACAAAGGGAAAAAAAGAGTTGAAGATGTTCAGCATAATTCTTGAACTTTGTGAACACTTGTCGTTTGAACTGTCTCTTAAACTGAATCATATTGGTGCTTTGTTTGATTTCTTTGCTTAATCCGTTCCTTTGCATACGCTATTCAACATGTCTGAAAAGGAGCAGGAAGAAGCAAAAGTTTCTTAATTGGGGCCCCCCCCCCCCCCCAATTGGGTTACTTGTCATCTTAAATGCTTGTGGTCAATTATGTTAAAATACCTCTCATGCCAGATTCGCTTTATTTACATATCTGTCACCAGTGTTTACATCGGGGATGTCAAACTCATTTTAGATCCAGGGCCACATGGAGAAAAATATACTCCCAAGTGGGCCGGACTGGTAAAATCACAGCACGATAACTTAAAAATAAAGACAACTTTAGATTGTTTTCTTAGTTTAAAAATAGGAGAAGCACATTCTGAGAATGTACAGTTTTTTGTTTTTTACACAAGCATGTTGTGTTTAATAGTATTCTGTCTTTTTTTGTTGTAATTTATACTTTCTGAATAAATTATGTGATAATGTTCATCAGTCAACTCATTTGTGTTAATTTTCTATCTATTAAGATAAAAAAAAAAAGTTAGATCGGGGGCAACATGGAGAAATATCTACTCCTAAGTGGGCCGGACTGGTAAAATAATGGCACGATAACATTAAATTAAAGACAACTTCAGATTATTTTCTTTGTTTAAAAATAGAAGAAGCACATTCTGAGAATGTACGTTGTGTTTTTTGTTGTTGTTTTTTACACTTATATGTTGCGTTTAATAGTATCCAATTTATTTGCCGTTATTTATACTTCCAAAGACATGCACCTGGGGATAGGTTGATTGGCAAGACTAAATTGGCCCTAGTGTGTGAATGTGAGTGTGAATGTTGTCTGTCTATCTGTGTTGGCCCTGCGATGAGGTGGCGACTTGTCCAGGGTGTACCATGCCTTCCGCCCGATTGTAGCTGAGATAGGCGCCAGCGCCCCCCGCAACCCCGAAAGGGAATAAGCGGTAGAAAATGGATGGATGGATATACTTTCTGAATAAATTATGTGATAATGTTCATCAGTCAACTCAATTATGTTAACTTTCTATTAAGATAAAACGATATCAAAATCAAATTGCAGGATGTTTATGTGGTTTGCTCATTTTCGTCTACTGGTGCACTAACATCATGTGGTGTATTTATTTTTTTACATATGTAGCATCATCTACAAAGAATTGCTATTGCGACATCTAGTGGACACATTTAGAGCAGCAGTTTCTTTCATTCAAAAGTTTCGGCTCATTTTTATACTTAGCAAACTCATCCCGCGGGCTGGATAAAATCTGTTCGGGGCGTACGTTTTGACATCCCTGGTTTAAATGATGGCTGATTGTTTTTCTTGTGTTCATAGACATGTGACCAGTTTCAACTTTATAACCGCTAATTATTACTGTTTAATAACCATCAAGTTGTGTTGACTGCTTCTTTGTGACCTGGCTTCTTTGCCTGATGTGTGTGGGGGTGACAAAGACCCCACTCCACCCCTAATCTTCTTGCTTCAAATATTGATCCACTAGGAGGCCCAAGATGCCATTTTGTTAAAGCCCCCTTCCTCCTCCTCGTCTTTCAATGTGCTCAGTGTCTGAGAAGGCTCTTTTGCACTGTTGTCTTATCCAAAACTTTAGTACAGACGATGACATGGATGTGCCCCCAAACCTGTTTATACTTGGATTCAATGTGTGTGTGGTCATTTTCTTCCCCCGTTCATATCAAGGTTAAATTAGGTCCGCCTGGCCTGAGTTCCAATTGTGATAGTCACATGATATAATTTAGTGTTTGAATTTTTTTTTGTATTCCCCAGCATCCCCCTCCCCCTGCACTTTACAAACCAAATCATCTTTTTTGTTGTTTTCATACCATCACTTCATGCTAGCACATTACAAAAGGGGCTGTAAAAGCACACCACCTGTTGGTGTCCAAGTGCCTCTATATCACCCCTCTTTCCCACCCCTTTCTGTGAGACTCACAGAGCCCCTGGCCTCCCGAGTCGGAATGCAAAAAAAAAAATCCAGCAATCGACAGGCTCGGCCATGTCGTTTGACAAGCTTCTTTTTCCCGTTGACATATGGTAATTTGGTAATGGCGTGTTTGCATACAGCCATTAGCTCTGCCTTTCGCCCTTATTTCCTTGGGCTAACAGTGGTCCCAATTATGTCTGTAATTGAAAATGATTAAGTTGCCTTTCGTGTGTTTTTTGATGGACGTACAGCTGTGCTGTTTGCCAGAGAGTAGTGTAAAAAAAAACCAAAAAGCAGGGGCAGTTCGTGATTTTTTTTCTACAAAAGGCAGTGTCTTCGTCAGCAACGTATGTTGGGGAAATAAAAAAATTGCATTAGTTAGAATAAGACAACAAACCTTGTATTTCAACTAGGGCTGGGCGATATGGCCTTTTTTCAATATCTCAATTTTTTTTTAGGCCATATCGCAATACACTATATATCTCGATATTTTGCCTTGGCCTTGAATTAACACTTGATACATATAATCACACCAGTATGATGATTTTATGTGTCTACATTAAACACTCTTGTTCATAATGCACATATGCTCATTTTAAACGTTCATGTTGAGAGGGAAATCACAACTAAGTCAATTGACCAAAAGTGTATTTATTAAACAGATATAAAGCAGTGGCACAAACATTCATGTCATTTCCAAAACAGAAAGTGCAAGATTGTCAGATACATTTTAAAGCAAGCTATATTGTGCACAATGTCACTAAAATGACATATCAAAACAACACTAAATTAAAGTGCACTTTTTGTACAGAACGCCACTACAATAGTTTAAAACAAATAAAGTGCGATTTTATGGGTATGTGGCACCGAAACGAGATGTTGACTTGCAGAGTTTGCACTCTTCATTCTCTAGCAGGTGACTTTTCAATTGATGCTACATATTAGCAGTAATGCTACTTTTTTTTTAGGACCACACTTGACAAATTACGGTTGTCTGTTCGACACATTCCTACTTGAAGCCAAACCACCGCCAGACGATGGAGACCCTGCTGTTTTTCTTGGGAATTAATTATTCCTTCATTTGTTACCAGATTCGCACCTTCTTTCTCTTGTATTACCACTCGCACGGCTCCGCTAGCATCAGAGTTAACGTTACCCATTCTGCTACCTCTCTGCTCCGCGAGGTCGTATACGTATGTGACGTATGACGTGACAGTATGTGACGTAATTAAGAAGGTGCGCTTGCTGTCTGTGAGACGGAGAGACAATAGATTGTTAAAAGCCTGTAGTGTAATGCCCGCAGCTAAAAGCAACTGCGTGAGAACGTATACTCGAATATCACGATGTAGTCATTTTCTATATCACACAGAGACAAACCCGCGATTTATCGCCCAGCCCTAATTTTAACATATATTCCCAATCGAAATGTTGCTATAATACAACCGATAACTGCAGAGGTAAGGTTTTAAGTAACATGTTGTATAGCTCTCAAAGGTGCACTAAGAAATAAGAGGATGCAAGATGCGATTTGTTGTGTACATTCTGCTGTTTTATTTTGGTTGTTTGTTTAGCTGTGTTGTACTGAGTGCACAGGACACGTGAGCAAAATGTGCATAATGGACCAAGCCAACTGTGTGCTGCATTACTTAACTGCCAGGGACACACTTTGACAAATTATGGTTGTTTTAGCTATATCGTGCTGAGCTGCCAGGACAGGAGACTTATGTATCGCTTTTGTTGCTCGGCTACGTTAATCACATTTTAGGTTCTGTGGTTGTTGTATTTCTCCTCTTTGCCATCACTGGCACGCCTTCTGTGCTGGTGTCACAAAAAAGTCAATGGAAAAAGTTTCAGATATGTCCAAGTCAATACCATAACTGCTCATTGAGCAAAAGTCTCAATAACCTTGTTGATGACATGTTAGGTATTTTCCAAAAGAATTGGGGTTGTTTTTCAAATTGTAGGACTTTGGGCATTCAACTTTTGCACTGCTATTGTTTTGACAAAAAGCAGCATAAGTAAATTTAAATACTGCTAAAAAACAGACTTTAAATTGCATTTAAGCACCTGGAATTTCCATTAGGAGTGCCCTGTGTTGGCAATAATGGGGGTTGTTTGTCTTACAAGATAAACAGCTTTGGTATCATATTGGTGTGTAATAAGTTACAGGTTAGTAATAGTTGATCTGGTGTAAGGAAAGAGTATTGCATTTTACTTATGCATTGACATTCTCAATGTGTTTTCTTTTGTTATGCTAAGCTTTTTCCACACTTGTGCTTGTGAGTGCCATCATTATCACTATTACTACTTTTATTAAAGTCCTGTATGTGCAAATCTCTCTCGTAGGGTTTGTTAGAGACGGAAGGTTATGAACGAGCAGCAGCAAAGAATGGCTGCAGTGGGAACTGACAAGGAACTCAGCGACCTCCTGGATTTCAGCGCGGTAAGAGAGCGGGAGTGCAGTTTTTCCTATAAGGGGGTGGCATTTGGGAAGAGAGGGGTGACACAGAAGGGAGATGGAGGTCTCAGTAATGGAATTAGTTTTTTTTTTTCTTTGATTAAATTGCTTTATTTTCATCAAGAGTGTATGGTGATTCTACCATGTTGCTAGCATAACATATTACCATAGTTGTTGCAAGAGTTTTTGGGATACCAAAAAGTCAGCCTTTGTTCTAACTTTTTTGAGGGAACAATTTTATTTTGTTTGTAGATGAGTGTCTTAAAGAAGCTTTGCGATGTGTTCCTGATACATAATCTACTAAGTGGACTACCTTTTTGATTTTGGAGTTTTGTTTCAATGGGAGTCTTAATTTAGCTTTGCTCGTTTTCCCCCTTCCCCTCTCCAGATAATGTAATTGCAGGCAGGCTCAGTGACAAGTTACAAGTACATAAAGGCCACAGCAAGTACTTCCAAACTGTTGCCCTTAATATTGCAGTTGGTCAGTATTAATCCATGCTATGTTACGACAGCTCGCCACTACCTTTTTGTCATTGCTGCTGCTCAGGAAAGGCCTATTGTGTGTCCATATTAATGTTGGTGCTCCCCTCCTTCGTCTCACAGTCCATTTCTGAGAAAAAAGTAGTGCTGCCCCAAAAGGGAGGGTCTCATTAAACAGTGGTATTTGCGATCAAAATGCCCAGATTGATCGACTGCCAATTTGTAACAGCAGATGTTCCTGTCTACTAAAAATACGACATTGATAATTAGGTGAGAAACCGTCAGAGGGTTGTACAAACACGCTTTTTTTTTCCCTGTTTGCCAATTTTTAGAGCCATCACAAATGTTGGACGTAGAGATGTAACAGTAAACGATGTAATGAATTAAAAAAATGTATTTACCAAAAAAACCGTCATTTATTAATGCATTTTAGGCAACATGCTTACTTCATAGAAACGGAGTCACAGCGGCACCGGCGCATGCGCACTAACAGCGTTTGGCTTGAAACATGGCGGAAAGCAACAACACAGACTTTTCTTTGCAGAGTTCCTCTTGGACTTAACGGAGCCAAGCGCTTTGTTTAACTTCCTTTCTCCTCTATTCATTTTTGTGGTGTCTCGGCGTGCGTTCAAGAGCCCACCGCTGCTGTTAGATGACTACAGGTGTCGACAATATTGGAGACAGACGCATTTCTCCCACGCTAAAATAATACCATGGAGGAGGTGTTGCTTTCATTTTCTTAGCACAGCGTCCTGCTGTGAATGGGAGTTAATGACGCGAGGAAACATGCAGCATGCGATGTTTGGGAACGTTGCCGCAGCTTGTTTGTAAAATCTTTAGTTGGTTTACTGGGATGATCACTCGCCCTTTATTTAGCTGCTAACTTTATCAGTTTTCCGATAACATATACTACCTAAAACGTTTTGTCATCTCTTAGAATTAAACACAGGCTGGTAAGATTGCGTATTTTATGTAAGAGGTATTATCGGTGTTTATTTTTGTTGGCTAAACTGTTGCACTGAAACACATGGTTATGTTGAAGCAGAAAGCTTGTTTATTAGACTTGATCTTCATTAAACTGCCTTGTGTTTTATATTGACATGAAAGTATACACCATGGGTTTACATGTTGTGGATTTGATAATTTCATAAAGTTACTTTAAAATCATTCATGTGACATAGCGGTTTAATGTTTTATTGTGTATAGTATTTCCTATATGACCTATTTCGGCTCAATCTCTTAATGGATCTGTCCAGATACAGCATGTATATGTACATACATTTAGTACATGTACATAACTTTAAAAAATACCTGTCTGTTAAAATATATACATTGACATAAAGGCATTATGTAATTTGAAAAGGCTGAGACGTTGATACTATTAATGAACATAAAGACAAATATTGGCCTTTAAATATATGGATAATGTTTATTTATAGCCCTATGTGCGGCTCGTCACAAATCATCAGCGCAGTTCTTGTTGTACATGATGTCTGCTGTAATATTTGCACAGATTACAAATAACACATTTTAACTGGCTATGCTGATGATGTTCAATAGCAGACCGAATCAAGAAATTATCCTAGATTGCGCTACGAACATGACACTACTACCAAGAATGTCTCTGAGCAAATGCAGGTCCGAAGCAAAGAAAGACTGGCGGGACAGAGTTGTTTCAAAGGACTTTTCAGACGGAGAATCATGGAAACAAAACTTTCAAATACCTCGGCTCTCTGGATTGATGGAAGGAGTTTAAAATCTGAAGGAAAAGACCATTCCTGCCCCGGCCGGTACTGGTCCAGTTGGGGGTTGCTATGGTCCTGGACCAGTTTGCCAGTTGTGTGGAATAAAGAGTTATTGCTTATCAGTTGGGAGTACACAAAAGCAGCGTTGAGAGACTTGTGTAAGCTTTATTCTTTGCCTTGTAATATACAGTACCTGCTTCATTCTCTTTCATCTCATTCTTATTTCGTCCGGAAGTCCCTATGAAGCTGGCATTCTACATTTCCTTAGCTACCTTTATTAAATAACTTTCTTTTTCTCTCCAATTGATTTACTTTAAAATGTTAGTATTTTAATTTTTTAATCAAATATACTGTCTCGTCTTCATTACAATTGTTGCTATGTTTTTATTAAATGGTATCTGCTTCCCGTGCGTGAAGACTGGCGCATCCGCGACATGAAAGGTCCCCTGCGGTGGCACACACCTACTCGAAAGATCTGGTTTTCAATCGCATAATGCAGGTGTTTTTTTACATTTCAAAAACCGAATCCGATCAAATTTAACTGTTTTTATGAGTTGTATATGTTAGGGCAAAACTATTTTACAATTTGGACTAATTTAGTGCTTGGACACATGCTAAGTGGTGTTTGTAAACTGTTTCAAATCTTTGCTGCGAGCTCGCAATAGCATTCTGAATACGCTTCAAACTTGATTGGTTAAACATCAGTTGAATGACAAGTGCACGTTATGTGGTTTGTTAGTGGAAATAGGATGTGTGAAGTGTGCCATCTTTTTGCTTTTGTCAGTTAACCCTGTCGTCTCCCTTTTGTCGTCCCGCAGATGTTCGCGCCTCCAGTAGCCAACGGCAAGAACAGAACAATGACCCTCGCCAGCAGTCAGTTCAGCGGCTCAGGTAAGTTGCTTCATCTTAAGATACGGACACAATTGCAGATTTACATCATTTTAAGCTAGGGGTTCTACGTGAGTTTTTTTGTTTATAAGTCAGTTTTATTCTGGTTGTGATAAAATGTGTGGTTTAATAGTTTTTTAGTTCTTTTTGAGTTGTCAACGTGGGCCTAGAAGAGCATACTTTTAACAAATATATAGATGCATTCAGTGAACAGCTATTTGAACTTGACCTTATTATTGGATCCTTATTGTTTTATTAAACAGTATTTATACAGGATGCCCGTGGGACATTATGATTTTCTGCAGCCAAAGCTGATAATTTTGGCTTAAATCTGTGATTGACATAACTGGAACATTACTAAATAGAACATTTGATTGCAATGCCTACAACTTTTAGAATTTGGTATGTTATCATAAATTATATTAGGTTTATTTAATAGTTGGTGTGAATTGACATATTTGTTTCTGCTGATTTGGTGTTTTGTTAATTGTTGTCGGCAGCTAATAGAAAATATCCCTCTGTCTTGTTCATATCATTAACCTATAAATGTTTTGAATGCGTGAAGCTACTTTGCATTCACACATGAACTTGTTCCGTATCTAAACATGAGTTATGCTTAGACATCTGTCCAATCATTTGGAAAGTCTTTATTACGTTTTACTCTTGATGCGCAAACGAGCTGCCCGTTATCCTGCTTGGAGGACTTTCAGCTTGCCTTTCTTTCTCCTCTTGAATGTTATTACTTAGTCATGTAACTTTTCCTTCCTCTGTCACCCTGCTAACCTGCCGTGTGAAATCCAGTCACACTCCACAGTCTCTCCCTCGAGTGACAACTTGGCCACAGAGGAACAAAGGCAAAAAAAGGGGGCTTATAGACATGAAACGACTCCCCAAACACCACCCTGAAGTGTAAAACACTCCACCCCCACTCCTTACCCCCACTGATCTGCAGGAAATGGCCTGAGTCCGAGACAATGTGCCTCACCCCTGGCTCGCACGCTCTTAAACTGGCCCAGCATGCAGCGAGTGGAAGAGGGAGCTTGTTGAATAGAGGGATCAGCCCGTGGAAGGCAGGATTCTGTTTGTTTCTATTACTGTGGGCAATTACTAAGCAGTGAGGAGTTAATTCCTTCCACCCTCCTCCTCGCGTCTCGAAGTGTGGCCCTCGGTCACTGACACCCATTTTAATGAAATAATTCAAGCTGTCACCTTTTTAGCTTTGGATATTTGTAGGTACAGCACAGTGCAGTTTAAGTATTTATTGCTGCAGATTCCAGTCCAGGAAGGATTGCGTTTCTGTAGTGTAGATGTGTACAGACCATTAAGAGGTTTGCTCATTTGTTTTCTGTCCATCTGTGTTGGCCTTGCGATGAAGTGGCGACTTGTCCAGGGTGTACCACGCCTTCTGCCCGATTGTAGCTGAGATAGGCACCAGTGCCCCCCGCGACCCCAAAGGGAATAAGCGGTAGAAAATGGGTGGATGGATGGATAATTTGTTTTACCTGTTCTGCTGGCAGTTTAATCACACAGATTACACAATTGGAGTCTGATGTACACCAGTTCAAGTTGTATTAGTTTTATTTTCAAAGCTACCAAACTGTACATTAATGAACATCAACCTCTATGGGTTGTGCTCAAATTGCTAGGTAAGAGATGCTAGTCAATGGCTAATCAAGCCATGCCCTTTCCCCCAGCAAAGATATTTTGCATATGTTTTTCGACCAATCTTGCTTACATTTTGTCTGACCTGTGCTTGCCAGTCGCCTTTAAGTGTGTTCTAGGGCCATGTCCACATGAACATGGATAGTTTCAAAAACGCATGCGGCGTTGAAACGATTTTAATCCAAATGTGTGTAGATTGAAAACTGTCCCTTTCTACACACAAACACATACAATTGTTGTCATGCACATGTTGTCCACTCAGAAGCCTGGAAAAGCAGCCACAGCAGCCTTGGTGGCATTATACCTTTGTTAATGTAATGTTTATTTAGGTTTACTGCAGGGTTTTCCCTAAACTGCCAAGATACCTGTGGCAGTAAGGGCGTGGTAAGGGTCATAATGACAGAGCAATATGCATAGTTTCCCATGATATAATTTTCTTTAAAAATGCTAAAAAAAAATTGTAAATAACATTGAAAACAAATGTTTTTATGATTTGGTATTAAATAGATTTTTTTTATCGTTTTGCCACATTTTCAATTGTTGCTGCTTTTTTGCAAGGTACTTTTAGATTTTTTAAATGTTCACAGACTTAATGACGTTTTAAAAATTAAAAATAACTAGTTTTCGGTACATCACTGGTCAATAGTGTGCAAATAATAGGCTATACATATATACATTTATACCGTAACGACCAGCTAATGTTTTATGTTCGTGTGATTCGAATTTGATGTCAGTTTCTCCCATGTTTACAAACACACCGTCCGTGCCTGAAAGGTGATTGGCTGAGAATGAGAAAGCGTTACTGTGTGCCCAGCGGGAAACAAAAACTCAAGGAGACTAAATCATTTTCATGCGCGGTAAAATCTGTTGGAATTGTGCTGAGGTTTATCATGAGATTGGTAATAAAAGTAAAACATAGTGTCAAGCCTTGTGTGATTTCTTCTCGGAGCGACAATAAAAATACTTGAATTTGTTTTCACGTACAAAAAAGCCTTTTATTTTCAAGGTGTGGCGGTTATGATGAAAAATGTATGTGTATGTTTATATATATTTGTGTGTTTGTATACATATCTGTCTGTATATACGTATAAATGTGTGTATGTATGTATATATATATATATATATATATATATATATATATATATATATATATATATATTTAATGAAAATTTAGGGTCATTGACCATGTAACCCATCTTCTCTCTCCCACAAGAGGGCGGCAATATCACTCCAATTCAATTCACAGGGTGTTAAATTTAGGCCAAAACTAGCGGGGCAGTCTTTTTGTTAAACTTACGTCCCAAGGACCGCACTTTGGACATTCATGAGCTTCAGCTTAGCGCTGGCCGATATTAGCTTTTATTAATATCGTGATATTTTCATGCCATATCGGGATATACAATATATATTATGATATTTTGCCTTGGCCTGGAATGAACACTTGATGCATATGATCACAGCAGTATGATGATTCTATGTGTCTACATTAAAACATTCTTCTTCATACTGCATTAATATGTGCTACTTTTAAACTTTCATGCAGAGAGGGAAATCCCAACTAAGTCAATTGACCAAAACTGTATTTATTAAATACTCTTCATTCTTTCACGGGTAACTTTTTAAATGAAAGAACAAATTAATAGTGTTGCTACCTTTTTGTAGTAACATTTCTGCTGCATACTTTGCATATTGCTGTTGTCTGCTGAATATCTTCCCATTTGAAGCTAAACCACCGCCAGATAATGGATCCCCTGCTCTTTATTTTGGGTATTTATTGTTCTTCCTCCATTTGTGATAAGTTTCGCACCATCTCTCTCTCTTGTATTGTCACAAGCCCCGCTCGCTCGACCTGCCTCAGCTAACGTTAGCCATGCTGCTCCCTCTCTAATCGGCGAGAGCTATTGCGCTAGACGCGCAAGAGTATGTGACGTATGTAAGAAGGCGGGCTTGTTTTCCGTATCTGTCAGAATGAGAGACGAGGAGGAGTGAGAAACGCCTGTTGTGTAATGCCCGCAGCTAAAAGCAACTCTACCTGCCTCAGCTAACATTAGGCATGCTAACGTTAGCTCTCAGCGAGAGCATATGACGCTAGAAGCGCGACAGTATGTGACAGGCTTGCTTTTCGTCTCTGTGAGAAGGAGTGAGAAACGCCAGTAATGTAATGCACGCAGCTGAAAGCAAAGGTGTGAGAACATATAATCAAATATTACGATATAGCCATTTTCTATATCGCACAGAGACAAACCTGCGACATATCGTTTATACCGATATATTGCCCAGCCCTACTTTAGCTTGTGGTTAGCATTTACTCTTACGGTGTGTAGTATAACATTTTCAGCTATTCCTCATCTTCCAGGAATGATACTTTTAAGAAACTTGGTTCATGTGCCATTTTCGATGTGAAGATTGCTATCTTAGAAATGGCTTTTTACTATGGATTTGCGGTTGTTCGCTTGTCGCTGTCATATTTGTACAATCAATATGTATTATCAGGATATAACAATGGTATTAAAATCTTCTATCGTCGACCAGGTTTATATCGTTCATATTGTGCGTGTGTATAGTCAGTATCACACAACCCTACTGTTTTTGTACGGAGCCTATTTAGCTCTGGGAGTGGCGTGGCACGGATGGTAAAGCGGCAGTACCAGCAATATGAGGGTTCCAGGTTCGATCTCAGCTTCTGCCATCCTGGTCACGCCCATTGTGTCCTTGGCAAGACACTGTACCCTTGCTCCTGATGTCGTGCTTAGGGCCTTGCATGGCAGCTCTCGCCATCAGTGTGTGAATGTGGAAATAGTGTCAAAGCACATTGAGTACTTAAAAGGTAGAAAAGCTCTATACAAGTACAACCCATTTACTTTGTAAGAAGTGTGAACTCACGCCGACCTTTGAGTCACAAACTTTAGGGTTTATTAACAAATCCACCATGTGGTTCATTTGTTAAAAGGATAATAGCATAGAAAACAAAAAGGGATGCATGTTTTGGCGTCTGCCTCACAATATGAAGGTCCTGAGTAGTCAGGGTTCAGTCCCGGGCTCGTGATCTTTCTGTGCGGAGTTTTCATGTTCTCCCCGTGAATGCGTGGGCTTCCTCCCACTTCCAAAGACATGCACCTGGGGATAGGTTGATTGGCAACACTAAATTGGCCCTAGTGTGTGAATGTGAGAGTGAATGTTGTCTGTCTGTGTTGGCCCTGTGATAAGGTGGCGACTTGTCCAGGGTGTACCGCGCCTTCCGCCCGATTGTAGCTGAGATAGGCACCAGCACCCCCCGCGACCCAAAGGGAATAAGCGGTAGGAAATGGATGGATGGATGGATGTTTTGACAAATGTTCACCACTGTGTATGCAGCAATCTAGGAGTAAACGTTGTTCATGCTCCATACAGAAACAAATATAACACCATAAGCACTGTACAGTGTGACCAATTTTCTCGCATTTACGACTAATACTAGATTGTGCGACTAGAAAAAATAAAACAGCACCACTCGCACGAATCTGAATTTGAACCTTCATTCTCATTTTGCTCCTAAAATAAATCCATGAAAAGTGAATCAAATAGAGTAAGACTTGGGGAAAAGAAACATTGTTGTTAACAACCATGATAGCAATATCAACCCTTTGGGAAGACGTGATCTTGTGTACGCAGCAATGCTGCTCCCGCGACATGCTAGTTTAGCAGCAAACAAAACAACTAGACTGTCACCGCCGATTTCATTTCAACTAAGGATACAGTCTTGACTGTAAATAAACCCACATTTTTACTGCTAAATGTTATGCTTATTCATGTCGATTGTATTAACGTTCAGGGAACGTGCTGTAGTGACACAAGTAAACAACGCGGTTGGGAGAGTGGCTGTGCCAGCAACGTGAGGTTTCCTGGTTCAATCCCCACATTCTACCAACCTCGTCACGTCCGTTGTGTCCTTGAGCAAGACAATTCATCCTTGCACCTGATGGGTCGTGGTTAGGGCCTTGCATGGCAGCTTCTGCCATCGGTGTGTGAATGGGTGAATGTGGAAATAGTGTCAAAGCAATTTTTAGTACCTTGAAGGTAGAAAAGCGCTATATAACCCACATTTTCCTTTTACGTCCTACGCCCCTAAATTTAATTTAGTAACTTTAGGAGGAGACTTGAGGTATGACTTTATATGAGAATAGCTAGACAGATTTTAAGTAATGTTTATAGGTCTTGTATTTGTGCAAGACACAGCTTTATCCAATGCAAACCACCGGCCGAAAATGCACAATAAAGAATGAAAAAAACATATATACGTCGCACTGGAGTATAAGTCGCATTTTTGGGGGAAATTTGTTTGATAAAACCCAACACCAAGAATAGACATTTGAAAGGCAATTTTAAAAAAAAAAGAATAGTGAACAGGCTGAATAAGTGTACGCCAAATGACGCACAAATTACCATCTGAGAACCTGCCTAGTATGTTAACGCAACACATCATGGCAAGAGTCATTCAAATAACTATAACATATAGAACATGCTTTACGTTTTCCAAACAATCTGTCACTCCCGATCGCTAAATCCGATGAAATCTTCTTCCTCAGTGTCTCCTCTGGTATGCGCCCCGCTAGCGTCCTTTCTTTCTGGTGCTCGATTGCTATTCTCTGCAGCATATTTCACTACGTCCAGCTTGTAATCTGCAGTATATGATTTCCTTTTCGATGCCATTTTAGTTCAGTCCTTCTCAGTTTTGTAAGTTACCGCCAATATTGATGTGATCCATTTTAATAGCTCCGGCACTAGCGTATAGCATATAACAGTTAGCATATCATGACCCACAATGCACTTCTGTCATGACCCGCCCCCGCCGAATTCTTATTGGTTGGCGTGTGAGTGACGATTACTGACGTGTGTGTGATGATTGCGGACATTTTATTCGTCGCTCACAGCGAATGAGATAAATAATATGGTGTATGGTAGCGGTGGCGGCGATGACGAACGCGGAGTTGGAATATAATTACAAGACTTTATGTACATATTTATATACATATTTATATAATATTTATATAATATGTAACTACAAGCTCCATTCACAGACAGTCCCATTGCTTTTATGAGCGGTTGAGCAAGTCAAAAGCCCAAAAAATATATATATATTTTTATTTGTGGCGGCCGTAATTCTTTTGTGGCGGATCGATGACTAAATTAATCGCCAACAATTTTTTTAATCGATTAGTTGTTGCAACCCTAAATTTCATACATAAGTCGCTCCGGAGTACACGTTGCACCCACGGCAAACTATGAAAAAAAACGTTGATTTATAGTCCAAAAAATTTGGTAATACATCGTACTTATTATACCAAGGTTCTACCAGCTAAGATGTATGGTGGAATATCTGTATCTTGTGATTGATTGATTGATTGATTGATTGATACTTTTATTAGTAGATTGCACAGTACAGTACATATTCCGTACAATTGACCACTAAATGGTAACACCCGAATAAGTTTTTCAACTTGTTTAAGTCGGGGTCCACGTTAATCAATTCATGGTAAATCAATGCAAACAGTCTCCAGCTAATTTAATACACATGTTCGCTCTGGGGCTGCACGGTGGGAGAGGGGTTAGTGCGTCTGCCTCACAATACGAAGGTCCTGAGTAGTCCTGGGTTCAATCCTGGTCAATTTCTGTGTGGAGTTTGCATGTTCTCCCCGTGACTGCGTGGGTTCCCTCCAGGTACTCCGGCTTTCTCCCACCTCCAAAGACATGCAACTGGGGATAGGTTTATTGGCAACCTATCAAATTAAAATGGTCCTTGTGTGTGAATATGAGTGTGAATATTTTCTATCTGTGTTTGCCCTGCGATGAGGTGGCGACTTGGCCAGGGTGTACCTCGCCTTCCGCTCGAATGTAGCTGAGATAGGCACCAGCGTCCCCCGCCACCCCAAAGGGAATAAGCGGTAGAAAATGGATGGATGGATATTTGCTCTGCTCATCCCTTAACAGCGATTACATGGAAATTTCAACACTGTCAGTGGTGAAAAGATTGAACAGAATCATTAGTCGGTGGTCCCAAACTCGCAGGCCAATTGTGGTTCCCGAGATGATAATATTGGGGTAGTAAAACCTTTGACATGAAAAAAACACACCTAATGTAAAAAAACATGGTGTTTACTTTTTGATATCAAAATAAAACACAAAGCAGTTTGGCTAATTAAGATGAAGTCTAATAAACAAGCTTTGGTCTTCTCCAATGCCGCCTTGTGGTTCAGTAACAACTGGCCAACAACAACAACAAAACTAGGAGTGAGATCTCCTACATCGAATACACAATCTTCAGAGCCTGCGTTCAATTCGATGACAAAACATTTTAGCAAGTGCTGATGTTATTCGAACGCAAATACAGGTTGCAGTTCAAGGACAAGTGATCATCATCCACAAACTAAAAACTTAATAAACAAGTTGTGATAACATTCACGACACATCACCTGCTGCATGTTTCCTCACTTCTTTAACTCTAAGTCACAGCAGCTGAAGGGCGCTGTATTGAGAAAATAAAAGAAACATCAAATAGTTTTTCTCCTTCACTGTATACTTTGTGTGGGGACAAGTGCGTCTGTCTCCAATAGTATCCACACCTGTCTTCATCTAACAGCAGTGCACTCTTAAACGCATGCTGGGAAGCGAGGGAAAATGACGTAAAGACACTTGGCCCTATTTACTCAGGGGAAATCTCCGCAGCAAAGTCCACGTAGTTAGACCGCCATGATTATCAAGCCAAACTACGCAGATGCGTATGTTCCGGACTTCGTGTTGCCTAAAATGCATTAACAAATGACGTTTTTTGGTATATAAAAAATTCGACATTATTACTCACTATCTGGAATTTTATCGCAAATTATCATTATGCCATTGACCGTTACATCCCTAGTCCATTAACAAGTAAAAAGTCTAGGGCGGTCACAGCATGTTCTTGCCACCGACACTGGTCAATTTTTAGGGCATTACGGCAAATAACGAGGGCGGTCATTGTTTAGCTACAGAAATATAATAACCACTAGGAATGTGAATCTTACATCAACTTACAAGTCAATTTGATTCCGATTCTTGGGGGACGAATTGATTCAAATTGATTCTCAATTTAAACCGATTCTAGCAATATATTACTTGATGTATAAATTATTATAATACATTTTTAAAACCGGCTACCGAAGCCAAGGCTGCACAATTTTAATTTTGATTGATTGATTGATTGATTGAAGTGATTAAGGAGACGGTAAACTTGTGTGCACTGCAATGGCCAGAACCCTAATAACAAACACCACTTGCTCTTCGGAAATAGTTTTAATAGTGACTAGGTCGGGAACAATAGTTAATAGGTCAATAATTGAACATTACATTAAAATGAAGTCAAAATACTTTGCTGCCATTGACAAACTGTGTGTTTGTTTTCTTAGTCATATGTGAAAAAGAGATAGAGGTCTCACTTTCTGCATTGCCCTTAGCACCTGAGCACGTTTATTTAACAGTAGAATTACCTGAAGTGAGCCCTCTTCCTCCTTGGCGGGCAGAACACAAGACTGCTCGCTTACACACAGGAGGCACGGACAGAGGAAACAAGAGGAAAAAAAAACATAATTTCAAAGCCGAATGTCCTGTTACGTATGGGAACATTTCAGCTTCAACCCAGATGAACAATGTGAATCTATCAACCCAGACGAATAAGAGAGAATGCAGTGAGCACATGAGAACAACAAAAAAATAGACAACCCGACAGTTTTTTCAACTGCGATAAAAAATGCTTTTAAGATGTTAAATTTTTAATTTACAGTTTTGCTTTCATAAATGAAAATGTATTTTTATTTTAGATAAGTTATTTACCTTCCAGTTACACTACAAAGGTTACAAAATTCCACAGTAATGAGTGCATTTCCTTTTAAATAGTTACTACTTCTATTATATTTTACGATTAAATGACAAACACTATAGTTTTTATTGGTTATTTCTTAATTTCAAGAGCATGACCTAGACAAAAGCTCAGTCCGTCTGCATAAAGCCAAATAATTTTAAAAGGTAACTGCACTTTTGTGGGTATTTTTTTTCTATCGTTCACAATCATTATGAAAGACATAACATATTTTTTTAATGAATTCTAAATACTAAACGTAAGTAAAAGTCTGCTTACAGCAGAGCCAATGGGAGGTCCATTATTAAAAAAAGCGGCAACAAAACTCAATTTACATTTTGTGATTTGAATATTAACCAAGTATTAGTGATATTGTTATTATAAGCGCTAACACGGACAACACTATTTATAGAGGCGCAGTGATCACAAGCTTTTGTGCCCATGTTTACATCATTGAGTGGTCACCTTAAAAGTAGATGGCTGAGAATATAATCTGACAAGTTGGGAAACTTTGCTTCACAGCTTGATCCCCCCACAACTCCCACCCTGTTTTTTGCAAGGATTATGAGACATTTTTCATCTGAATGGGAATATATGAACATTTTAGCAGTCAGCATTCTAATGACAGCAGACATTATACATTAAGTGATATTTTATTAAGTTTGTTGGCTTTCAGTCTGCAGTGAGCAAAAATCAGTGAGGGGAAAAAAGAGCAAACATTGTGATGCGTTTTTTAAATTAATGTAACGCATACGCTTACAATAATCACAATACGTACATATTATAAATGTGCTTGTCACTACTTTACACATATATACTTACATCATGTATATAAAACCCTAATGGAAGTGTTTCAATGTTTTTAGTCACTTTATAGGCAGAATTGAACGGCTCCCTTAGGCTTCATTATAAGCGGACTTTTGATTGGATTTATTTAATGTATGGAAATTGATTACAAAAAATCCATCTGACGTCATATCTTCCATAATAATTGTGAACAACAAAAAAGTGCAGTTCTCCATAAAGTAAATTATTGCATATTGTTCTGTGTGGCATTTTGTGACAATGTTGATTGACAGTCTAATAGTTACATGTCTTTCTTCACTCAGTATTTTAGCAGTTTTATGCATTTATATGTATAAGATATAAATATCACAATTTTGACAAGAAAAGTCGCAATTAGTTTGTTTTTTTTTAAATCGTGCAGCCCTAACAAAGGCTACTTTTGGCTGCTTACGTAAAGGTATAGCAAGTATGTGTGGAGATGGTCTCAAACGTAATTTTTTTTAGATGTTGTAATCGATTCAGAATGTTAATCAATAAATGCATTTTAAATGATTTTCCCCAGCACCTCCTAATTCCTCCAGAAGCTATTTTCTTGCGTATGAGCTCCTTAGCTCAGAAAAGTTAGTTTGAACGGTAAGTAGTAAATTTATTGTAAAAGTATAAAAACGGTGTGTTTACAGAAAGTATTTCTGCACAGCACAAAGCCTTTTTATTTAGAAGTGCCGTAAACATTGCAGATTTTGTCAATGTCACAACCTCCTGTTGACGATACCTATAGAAATAGTCGCCATTACAGGCACAGTGTTCATCTGTGACGTCGCTAAAGCGGCTTGTATCTTAAGTGACCGAGCAATAGCAGCGCGGCAACGGCAGCAAGCAGCCCCGTGGCCCTGTAGCCCACTTCCTTTCATTGACACAAAAGTGCTCAGAGGGGTGCTAATTGCATTAGGCGTCTTTCCCCCTTCCTCGAGAGCCAGCGACTGTGTATGCGTGTGTGTGAGGGCAGGGTGTTTTAAGTAGAGAAGAGAGGCCTGGCCAAGGAAGATCTGGGATGTTTAAGGAGTAGAGGACGTGTGTGTGTGATGGGAGTAGGAGTAGGCCGAGCATGCAGGGAAGGCGTCCCCTCTGTCACCTCTGCAGCTGCTGGCAACGTCTCCAACCCCCCTTCACACACAAACAAACACACACAAGCAAGGGATGGGACCACTTACTTCCCTAACCCCTGATTTCCACAGAACGCGCCGCGGCCGCAGTCTTTCCGTTTTTATTCAAGTCAATGTGTCCGGTTCCACTGCCTGCGGTGCATCAACTCGGCGTATCAATTAAGCTAAAAAATCTGCTGGTATTGGACAGGAAGTCGTATACAAACAAAGTATATTATCCAGTTTTACTTTCAAAATTAAATATATTTCACTTTGAAAACGTCCTAATGGGTGGGGACACAAAATCAACTTGTCAAAGGTTTTTGGATGTAATTTCACCTTGTTGACTCAAATTCTAGTTTTGGAGGTCCAAAATTAAAGAACCTTATACAAGCATATCCTGGGCAGCTATGTGCACATATGGGTCCTTGTGTCTAATGCCATCTACACAGCGGCCGGTAAAGTAGGTGCTTGGTTTGTGGGAGTTGTTGGTCTCTAAAACGTTCAAGTCTATGCCATCACAGATGCACACGCATGTGGTTGTTGATGGACGGCAACACTCCAGACGTTCGGCTGTTTACTTCAGTGTTTATTTTATCACGTGGTTATGTGCAAATTTGGGAGATTTTGTAAAACTCTGCACTACTTTGCTGCATGATACTTGATGATGGTTAAAGCTGTGGCTGCATTATGATTACCAATATAACGATCACAAATTTTTTTTTAATCAATATTGAAATCTCAAATATTCATTATGTAAAACACTTTATTTTAACCTACCCGTATGTGAGGAAGGCTTTCTAACTTAAAAGTAATGTAACTAATGAAATACAATGTAAAAAAACAACAACTAAGTACTAACTAAAATATTATATATATAATATATGTTATATATTATTTATTATTATTATTGTCTATTGTGAGCGAACTGTGGTGCTGAATTTCCCCCAGGGATCATTAAAGTACTTTCTATTCTAAACGAATAAATATACCATATTGTGAAAACATGAGACCATGCAAAAAAGGCACATACCACAAGGAACACAGCGTACTAGGGACAGCATTTATGGAACACGTCTTTGGCCAAATAAACATATTTGTTGTTTTGGCGTGTCTTTGATAGGTGCACGGATATTGGTCTCTTTGGTGCACAGTTGCTGTTACGGTTGTCTTGCACTTTAGGCACCCCTGATTTTTTGGCTGTCTGTCGGGGCTTGGCGCCTGTGGAGGTCTGCTCTCTGAGCATCCATAACTCTTATTTGGATTATTGGCTTCATGCGGGCAAGTGATGGCGGTTGAATGGAAAAAAGTAGTGGTGTTGATGCTTAATGTGTCCCTGAAACTCAATTTGTCCGGATGTGCACACCATGCAAAGCAGTTTTGCGGGGTGAGACGTCTGAACGTGAGCATTTCCGGTGTGCGTCCGTGTCCCGGGTTTGTAATGTGTGCCTGTTTGGCACCCTGTGGGTTGATCTCTGGGAGAGGAGGAAGACCAATGTGTGTGGGTTGGCTACCAATTAGGGCTAGGCAATATGGACCAAAACTGTTATTCTGGTATTTGTTGGCAAAATGAGTATATACGATGGGAACATGCGAAGTGGTTAAGATTACCTTTGTTTTTTGTATGGTGCGATAACCAGTGTCGAGAGTACTCTGATTATTTTTGTTGTAAGTAATAACGCATTGTTGCTTATTCTTTTTACTGATGTCTAATATTGGCACAGATTACACATATTACGTCTCTAATGGCTATGTCGATGTTAAATAGCAGACAGCTTCCAGAAATGATCTTGGATTGCGCCACGGACATGATGCTACTATCAAGAATGTATCGGGTCGGATGCAAAATAAACATGACAGAAGAGTTTTGTCAAAGGACATTTTGGACAAAAATCATCGAAACAAAACTTTTAAATGTCCCAAAGTTCATTCAAAAGGCTCTGTGGATTGATGGAAGTAGTTTGAAATCCGAAGGAAAAGACCGTTAGTGCCTTGACTGATAACCAGACGAAGGTTACTATTGTTCTGGACTATCTTGTTCGTTGTGCGGGAAGGTTAATCAACTGACTAGCACAAATGCAGCGTGAAGAAGTTTGTGTATGCCTTTTCTTTTTTTTTCTACCACCGAAGCACTTAAAAAGCTTGTGTTCTTATGATTAGTGAAGTGAATTATATTTATATAGCGCCTTTTCTCTAGTGACTCAAACCGCTTTACATAGTGAAACCCATTATCTATTTATCTATTTTTTATTTATTTTTTTACATTTAAACCAGTGTGGGTGGCCCTGGGAGCAGGTGGCTAAAGTGTCCTGCCCAAGGACACAACGGCAGTGACTAGGATGGTGGAAGCCGGGATCGAACCTGCAACCCTCAAGTTGCTGGCACGGCCGCTCTGCCAACCGAGCTATACCCCCCCAAGCAAATAAACATTCTCCTCCTCATTTAAGTTGTTGCTACGTACGGGGGACGGTGTGGCGAAGTTGGGACAGTGGCCGTGCCAGCAATCTGAGGGTTACTGGTTCAATTCCCACCTACCATCCTCGTCACGTCCGTTGTGTTCTTGGGCAAGACACTTCACCCTTGCTCCTGATGGGTCGTGGTTATCGCCTTGCATGGGAGCTCCCGCCATCAGTGTGTGAATGGGTGAAAGTGGAAATACTGTCAAAGTGCTTTGGGCTCCTTTTAAAAAGGGGTAGAAAAGCGCTATCCAAGTACTACCATTTACCATTTTTATTTTTTTACGTTATATTAAATCTGCTTTTGGGTTCTAGCCAGTGCATGGAGACTGACACATGCGCGATAGGAAGGGTCCTCTGGGGCCGCACACAACCCCTTGAGATATTTGGTTTCCAATTGCATAATCCAGGTGTGTTTGTCGGACTTTTCAAAAACCAAGCACGTTCGGATTAAGGTGTTTCCATGGGTTGTAGAAGGCTTATTTAGAGCCAAACAATTTGAGAAATCGGAGTAATTTAGTGCATGGACACATACTCTTATGCTGTCCATTTCACCTATTTCAAGTGCGTTTTATCTGATTATTCTCTTCCATCCATCCATTTCCTACTGCTTGTCCCTCAAGTCGAACATTAATATCCGATACTATATTACTAAAATATTTATTAATTGCAGTCCTAACTGGCTTGTTTCTACCAATTGCACAGTTTGAAGTGGGTGAGTGACATGTGCAGTGTGTTTTTACTGTTCATTTTGTTTTCAGATTTTCTTTTGGTAGTGGTCAG
This sequence comes from Nerophis ophidion, assembly GCF_033978795.1. Taxonomy (NCBI): domain Eukaryota; kingdom Metazoa; phylum Chordata; class Actinopteri; order Syngnathiformes; family Syngnathidae; genus Nerophis; species Nerophis ophidion. The sequence continues at coordinate 24,906,151 of NC_084636.1, read as the reverse complement.
CGGGAGAGGAAATATCTAATCTTCCGTAAGTAACTGGATGGGAATAGAAAGCTCTGTATTGTTACTTTTTACGTTAATCTACAATGGAGGAACATTACACTTCTGACATCATCTAAGAAACCTTACTGACAGTTTTCATACATGTCCTGTCAAACTTCGACCCATAGGTGATGTCAGAGTAAAACCAATTGATGTTTTTATTTAAATAAAATAACCCACATTGTTTACACAGTAGATATACAATTAAATTTAATTCCATATTGTTATTCACAAAAAAGGTGTCTATTGTTTCGACTCCTCCTTTTTCCCTACGGGCCGGTACCAAGTAGTTGGGACCCCTGGTTTCATACATCTTTGCACAGCTTTTTTTTTTTTTTTTTTTTTTAAACTACAGAATTGCAAGGCTTTTGTTAGCTCTAAACTGTGTGCACATACAAGAGTTGATTTTAAAGTAGTATAAAATGGTCAGCTAGGTTCATTTGTTTCAGGAGGTTGATGCTTCACTAACTTTTGTAAGTGACACGATTTAAACATTTGGTTTTATGGTGTTAATTATGTAGTCATTACATCGACTTATGCATGCAGCCTGTCCTCTTTTTTTAGAGACGCTACTTTGGATGCTGCAATGCATTCCAATCTTTACGTTTATCCTTTACATCATACTGCATATTGCATTATTGTAGTGTCCATGACAATAGAAATATCTCTTTTCTGGCACAGTCGAGCTCTCCTTGGCAGGCGGAGTGTCATTGTCACCTCAGCAGCTCTCCACCTTGTTTTTAATTGCCTCCGAGTTAATTAGCCCAGTAAGTGTGAAACAATGTTGTCAGACTACTCCTGCACAGCCATGCTTCTACTCCACTTTCCACTCTGGCCCCCCTGCTGAGCCGAGTGGAGGCATCATAGGTGGAAATGTGGAGCGTTGAAACACAAATATCATTTAGACATCATGCTTTTACCTGGCAGAGCTACTCATAGAAGGCTATGTTCACTTTAAAATAGAATTATATGGATGTGGATCACCTGCAACACTACACATGGAACACAATGTTTTGAGATGATTGAGAATCAAATTTAGAAATTTGATGGGTGGATGATAAGGTTTTAATTTTACTCAGTTGTCTAATTAAGTCATGAGGTCTAAATCGTGTGGCTAATTTAGCCACCAAACTCTTAAGTCATGCTGATTTTAATGTAATGTTTTGATGACATTATGGCTTTGCAGAAATATGTGGTGTGGAATTGTAACTTTTTATGGCAAACTATTATTAGGATCACTAATCATTTTGTCACATTTTTTTATAAGTCAGCGTAAACATACAACCACACTATAAAATATGGGCAACATTTTTAGAAAACGCTTTAGAACGGGGGAGCAAGACTTCCCCCTTCACTTTTACATTTTGAAATGCCTCACTAAATGGATGATTTTGTCCTAAATAAATCAAAGTCAACAATCCTCTATATGACAGGAGCACGCTGCTGTTATTAAGGCTGGTTTATGATTGTACGCAGTCACCACTAGGGTTTTCAAAGTTATTGCCTCACTAACGACGACAACTGTCCATTTTAAAGAGGAACTACACTTTTTTTTGGAATTTTGCCTATCATTCACAATCCTTATGTAAGACAAGAACACATGTTTTTTTTTTTTTATGCATTCTAAATAGTAAATAAAAATGCGATCAAAAGTCCGCTTACAATATAATAAGGATGTAGCGGTAAACTCTGATGATGAACTGCGGTAAAATTCCAGACAGTAATACAATTTAAATTGTTAATTACCGCAAATACTTAATTTATTAATGCATTTTAAGGCAATGCTGCTTAGTTCCTGGAAACAGAAATGTTGCAGCACCAACGCATGAGCACTAACGCCGGACATTGCTTGAGAACTTTCCTATGGGGAGGTTCCCTTCGAGTAAAGGGAGCCGATTGCTTCGTTTCACTTGATTTCACTTCTATTTCCGTGGGGTCTTTGCGTGCATTTTATAACACACTCACTCAACCTTTATTTTACTGCTAACTTTGTTAGTGTTCAAATAACATCAATCCTAGCTCAACTGTTTTGTCATCTTATTGAATTGAATGCAGACTGTGTTGTCAGTGAGGCACAAAGATTGAGAAGTGAGAAGTATCAATCTTGTTTATTTTTGTTAGCCAAAGTGTTGCACGGAACCACATGGTGTTGTTGAAGAAGAACAAAGCTTCTTTATTAGACTTTATCTGCATTAGCCTAACTGCTTTGTGTTTTATATTGATATCAAAAGTAAACACCATGTTTTTACTTTACTTGTGGTTTTTAATGTGACAAAGTTATTAAAAACCGCACTTAAACATGCTTATATATATATATATATATATATATATATATATATATTAAACATGCCAACAAAAGAAGTCTAATTCACAAATGATTAAATATAAATCATATATATAATTTGTTTAAATGTTATTTACATATATATAATTTATTTACATGTTTAATATATATACAAGCATGTTTAACAAGGTGAGTCACCTCATCTTCACACACACACACACACTTATAATAAATATATATATATATAATATATATATATACACGAATATAATTTAATTTGTGAATTAGACGTTTTTTGTTGACAAATTATACATTATATTTGTATATATATATATTATAAGTGTGCGTGTGTGCGTGCGTGAAGATGAGGTGGCTCACCCTGTTAAACATGCTTGTATATATATTAAACAAACATGTCAACTAAAATGTCTGATTCACAAATAATTAAATATGAATCATTCATATATATATATTTATTTGTATGTGTATGTATATATATGTGTGTGTGTGTGTGTGTGTGTGTGTGTGTGTGTGTGTGTGTATGTGTGTATATCCATCCATCCATTTTCTACCGCTTATTCCATTTCGGGGTCGCGGGGGGCGCTGGCGCCTATCTCAGCTACAATCGGGCGGAAGGCGGGGTACACCCTGGACAAGTCGCCACCTCATCACAGGGCCAACACAGACAGACAACATTCACACACTAGGGCCAACTTATATATATATATATATATATATATATATATATATATATATATATTGCGGGTTTGAGGAAAAATCTATTTGATTACAAATCTAATCGTTTATGTTGTGCGATTCAGAATCTATTCAAATTTAAAAAAAATAAATTTTTTTTTTATTTTTTTTTATCAATCCAACAAACCACTAAACTGCAATACCATAACAATGCAATCCAATTCCAAAACCAAACCTGACTCAGCAACACTCAGAACTGCAATAGACAGAGCAATTGAGAGGAGACACAAACACGACACAGAACAAACCAAAAGTAGTGAAACAAAAATTAATATTATCAACAACAGTATAAATATTAGCTATAATTTCAGCATAGCAGTGATTAAAAATCTTTCATTGACATTATCATTAGACATTTATAATGGTAAAAAAAAGTGTCAGTGGCTTACACTTGCATCGCATCTCATAAGCTTGACAACATACTGTCCAATATTTTCACAAAGATAAAATAAGTTATATTTTTGGTTCGTTTAATAGGTGAAACAAATTTACATTATTGCAATCACTTGATAAAACATTGTCCTTTACAATTATAAAAGCTTTTTAAAAAAATCTACTACTCGGCTAGCATGTCAGCAGACTGGGGTAGATCCTGCTGAAATCCTATGTTTTGAATGAATACAGAATCGTTTTGAATCGGAAAAATATCGTTTTTGAATCAAATCGAAAAAATCGATTATCGAATCGTGACCCCAAGAATCGATATTGAATCGAATCGTGGGACACCCAAAGATTTACAGTCCTAATATATATATATATATATTTGTGAGTCAGATGTTTTTTGTTGACTATTTATAAATTTTATTTGTGCGTGTGTGTATGTATATATATATATACATATGTATATATATATATATATGTGTATATATATATGTGTGTGTGTGTGTGTGTGTATTATAAGTGTGCGTGCATGTGATGATGAGGTGGTTCACCTTGACTTGCTCATTTAAAAAATAGCTCGCCTGCTGACAAAGTGTGGGCACCTCTGTTATACAACATATTATGGTCAAACTCTTAATGAATCTGTCCCGATACAGTATATACATGTCAATGTACATAACTTAAATACCTCTCTATGAGAATGTAAAAAAAAAAATAGCAATAAAGGAATCATGTAATTAGAAAAAGATGACACATTAATACTATATATGAACAAAACATATATATTGATAACGGTTATCTATAGTCTTTTTATGAGATATTAAACATTACATGATGGCATCACGTTCACACCCCACCTCAATGCTGTTTTACCAAACATAATTAATAATTGTGATTATTTTTGAATTTTAAAACTGATAAAATTAATCTTAAAACCTAATTATTATCTTGTCCATAACCGTGCAGCCCTAAATGTAAGACTAGTTTCGTAGTGGCTTATGCAGCCCATTTAGACACTTTTGATTAAGGGCTGTATAAATATTTTTTAATTGATTGATTGACTTCATACATGAACACTATTTTTAACTATTTGGACAAAAAGTGCAGTTACATGTTATCTTACCAGGTGCCATCTTGCACAATTTTAACATTCATGTTTATTTATGCATGTTATTACTGTTTCTTCCATATTACTTTGTTTATAATGCGCTTGCGCGCAAAACCAATGAAGTTGGCAGGTTGTGTAAATCATAAAAATTAACAGAATATAATATGCAAATCCTTAACATATATTTAATTTAATAGCCCGCTAACACAATATATATTTTTTTTTTTTGCAAATCACTAACTTAGAATTTAATGACAGCAACACATTGCAAAAAGTTGGCACAGGGGAAGTTTTACCACTGTGTTACATGGCCTTTCCTTTTAACAACACGCTGTAAACGTCTGGGAACTGAGACCCATTTTTAAAGCTTTTCAGGTGGAATTATTTCCCGTTCTTGCTTGATGTACAGCTTAAGTTGTTCAACAGTCCGGAGTCTCCGCTGTTGTATTTTAGTCTTCATAATGCGCCACACATTTTCAATAGGAGACAGGTCTGGACTACAGGCAGGCCAGTCGAGTACCCGCACTCTTTTGCTACGACGCCACACTGTTGTAACTCGTGCAGAATGTGGCTTGGTATTGTCTTGTTGAAATAAGCCGGGGCATCCATGAAAAAGACGTTGCCTAGATGGCAACATATGTTGTTCCAAAACCTGAATGTACCTTTCAGCATTAATGGTGCCTTCACAAATGTGTAAGTTACCCATGCCTTGGGCACTAATTCACCACCATACCATCACAGATGCTGGCTTTTGAACTTTGCGCCCAGAAAATGGTTATTTTCCTCTTTTGTCCGGAGGACGCGACAGCCAGTTTACAAAAACTATTTCAAATGGGGACTCGTCAGACCACAGAACAATTTTTCACTTTGCGTCAGTCCATCTTAGATGAGCTCGGGCCCAGAAAAGCCGGCGGCGTTTCTTGTTGTTGATAATGGCTTTCGCTTTGCATAGTAGTTTTAACTTGCACTTACCGATGTAGCGACAAACTGCAGTTACTGACAGTGTTTTTCTGAAGTGTTCCTGAAACCATGTGATGATATCCTTTACACGCTGATTTCGTTTTTTTGATGCAGGGATCGAAGGTCACAGGCATTCAATGTTGGTTTTCGGCCTTTCTCCAGATTCTCTGAACCTTTTAATAATATTACTGACCGTAGATGGTGAAATCCCTAAATTCCTTGCAGTAGCTTGTTGAGAATTGTTGTTTTTAAACTGTTGGACAATTTGCTGATGCATTTGTTGACCAGTTGGTGACCCTCACCCCATCCTTCTTTTTGAATGACTGAGCATTTCATGGAAGCTGCGTTTATACTCAATCATGGCACCCACCTGTTCCCAATTAACCTGTTCACCTGTGGGATGTTCCAAATAAGTGTTTGATGAGCATTCCTTAACTTTCTCCGTCTTTTTTGAAACATGTTGCAGGCATCAAATTCCAAATGTGCAAATATTTGCAAAAAATAACAGTTTCTCAGTTTGAACGTTAAAGATCTTGTCTTTGCAGTCTATTCAATTGAATATAGGTTGAAAAAGATTTGCAAATCTTTGTATTTTCTTTTTATTCACGATTTACACAACGTGCCAACTTCACTGGTTTTGGGCTTTGTATACAAGAACGTTTGACAGACCAACGATGACGTGCTCATTTTCAAACATTTTCTGTCATGCATTCAACTACAAGTTGACATACCTTTTACTCGATGTATTGTTGTGGATGGTGGTTACGGAGTTGGCTCATCATGTTTGAAGTGTCGCCTCCCTATGCCTCCCCTTTTTTTCCTACATTTTCTGTTAGTGAGCTAACTATCCTCAATTATTTTACCCTCAACAAGCTTTACGGATCCAAAATATGTCGAAACTTCAGATTGTGTCCGTTAACTACAAGAGCAAAATCTCAAGAGCAATGTCCGTGTTTAGTTTTTCGCCGTTGCAAACAGCACTACTACAAATGCACCATCTTCGGAGGCGCGGCTGTCGCTGCTTTTCGAATGAGTGAGCAATGTTGCCTAAAATGCAATAATAAATGAAAATATTTCGATAATTACATTAAACGGTATTATTTAGGGTGTGGAATTTTACTGTGGTTTGTCATTATACAGTTCACCGTTACAGCCCTAGTCAATTAACAAGTAAAAAGTCAAGGGCGGTCACGGCATGCTTGCCATCAATGCTGGTCAATTTTTTAGGGCATTACGGCAAGTGACAAGGGCGGTTGTGGCATTTGCCTCAGTTGCCGTGGTTAGAGTCGAACCCTGCGTGTATATGTACATACTAGGGATATAACGGTATAATGATAAACTGCGGTAAAATTCCAAATGGTGAGTAATACCGTTTAATTTTTTAATTACAGAAAAACCTCAATTTATTAATGCATTTTAGGCAACACTGCTTACTTCTTGAAAACTGAAGCGCTGCTGTGCATGCGCACTTGTGCCGTTAAGCCAGAGAAAACATGGCTACGACTACACAGATTTTGCTTTGAAAATGTTTCCTCAGAGTAAACGGAACCTGTTGCTTCGTCTTCCTTCATTTCAATCGCTTTTAATTCTGTGAAGTCCTGGTGTGCGTTTAGGAGCACAATGCTGTTGGAGAAAAATATTTGATGTTGTGGTTTAATTTTGAACGTGCAACTAGCGCCCGTCCGTCAGCTGCTGGGACTGAGAGTTACCATGCAGCAGGCGATGTGTCAGGACTGTTGCCACAACTTGTTTATAAAGTCTGTAGCTTGTTGACTGGGATGCTCGCTTATCCTTTAATTTAACTGCTAATATTGTCAGTGTTCCAATCACATAAATACTAGGTCAAATGTTTTGTAATCTCATCGAATTGAACGCAGGCTATGTTGTCGGTGAGGCACAAAGATTGTGAATTTTAGATGAGAGATATCACTCCTGTTTATTTTTGTTAGCCAAGCTCTTGGACTGAAAGTACATGTTTGTTGAAGAACAAAGCCTGTCTATTTGATTTGACCTTCATTCGCCAAACTGCTTTGTGTTTTATACCCTGTATAAAACATTAAACATGTTGGTGTATAGTTAAAAATTAAACAAGTTGGTGTATAGTTTATCCATCCCTCCGTTTTCTTAATTACTACACAAAATATTTCTGCTCAAACTCTTAATGGATCTGCCTCAATACAGCATGTACATGTACACACAGTCATACATGTAAATGCTCTCTATGAAAATGTAAAAATATACTTAAAGGCATCATGTAATAAAAAAAAAAGCTGATGCGCTGATACTATTAATGAATACAAATACCAATATTTGTCTTTAATATATAGATAACATTTATCTAGAGCATTTTAGTAGAAATGACCAATTACATGATGGTGTCACACCCCAGTACTGTTTTACCAAACATAATGAATAATCCTGATTTATAATGTTGGTTTCAATATTGATAAACAAAATTATTTGAATGATTATTTTACCCTTAATCGTGCAGTCCTATGTGTAAGACTAGAACTCGTATATGAACCCTGTTTTTATATATATGAACAAAAAGTGCAGTCTTGTGCCTTGCAAAATTTTTACATTAATTTTTATATTTATCTATGGTATTGTTTTGTTTCTGCCGTATTACTTTCTCACACACATACTTTTACAATGTAAATTAACATGTTTTTGTCTCAGGCTGCCACACATTAGAACAATATGCAATAATTTACTTTACAAATGTTTTGCTTCATGCAGACAGACTCAGAGCGCTTGTCCACATCATGCTCTTAAACTGAAGAAATAACAAATAACAATACAGCGTTTAATTTAATCATATAATAATGAATGTGAATAACATTTTGAAAACACAACCTTTTCTCATGATTGTAGAATTTTTTTTTTAACCATTGTACTGTAATTGGAAGGTAAATAACATTATAAATAAACAACAATTAAATACTCATCTTTGTAAGCAAATATTTAACTTAAATAGATATTAAACATATTAAACTGCATTTTTTACCCAGTTGGAAAATCTAGGTCTGCTTGTCCTTTTTTTTGTTGCCATCATAGCATTCTTGCTCGTTCATCTGGGATGATTGGCTCATATTGCCCCTCCGCTTTCAAGCTGGAATATTCCCACAACAGGACATTTGGCTTTGTAACTATTTTTTCCCCACCTAATTCTTGTTACTTTGCGGAACTTCTTACCAGCGAGTTGCAAGGCTCTATGTCCGTTTTTCCTGTGTGTGCAAAGCTGGCAGTCTTACTCTCCGCCCATCCAGACAAAGATTGTGGATAACTGTAAAGAGGGCACTCTGCGTTCGGTTAATTCTACGTGTTTATTTTTCCTTCAAATATTTTACTGTTAAATCTTCTGGGAGTGTTGAAAGGAGTGAGACATCTTTTCTCCCTGCTTGAAGTAAGAGACGAAGACACGCTATTCAGATTGGGGTACATGTCTGTCAAACAAATGCCTCCTGCGGTTACGTTATCGTACTAATTAAAACCTCAATGTCGATTCGATTTTGATTAATCGTGCAGCCCCAGCTGGAATGCATCGTTTTTAACGAAAGGATCCAACGGGAAAAGTTTATAGTTCTTTGATTGCTCTCTTGTGTTGTACTTTGACGACGGTGCCTTCATTAGTGCCGTGGCCTTTCGTCCGAGCACATGTGGCAAAAGAAGCGATGCTGATCTTTAGAGGTCTTTCCTCCTCGCTCGCACAATCCTCCATGCCACTCGCATCGCCAGCCATAGATCACGGCTGTCGCAGCATGTGTAGGTGCTTGCACCCCTCTGTTAGCCTCATCACTCATTCCTCCCTCGTCAGCCGGGATGCTGATCTCAACCCCCCCCTCCCCCCTCGCGTTTTCGTTCACTTGCTTTCTCACACACATTTTTTTAATTAGGCACACAAAAAATAAAAATCAAAGAAGGCATGAATATTCATAAGAAAGCCACATTAATATGCACAATTATGCAAATCAGCATGCAATTAAGCCTTGTGTCTCCAGAGAGCTTGGATAGCATTAGTGCACAAGACGGGCAAGAAGAGGATGATGGGGGTATTTTGAGGAGTTTTCAGCTTCACCAGCCTTTTGGCTGAGTGTTTCCTTTGTGTGTTGCACATGGTGTCTTTCTTTACCTAAACATGGCAGCGTGCGTTTCGGCTTTGCATCTTGTTTTGAGCCAGTCTACATGTTTCCATTTTGCTTGAAAATGATTAGCTAAATTGCTTGTTTTGTTCTTTCCCAAGTCTTTATAATGAACACTGATCATTACGCTTAGAATTTTTTTCCCATAGATACATTTTACATCATATTGTGTGTTTAACGCAACAGCAGCTTATTTAATCGTTATAGTTTTTCTTAATGTTTTGCACAAGTCCACTGTGGCCACTTAAGCACATAACATTTTGGTGGCATGGTCCTTTTAATGTTATTCCAGCATCAATGATGCACATTGATATCTTCAGCTGTTTTCTTGCTCCACATTCATTTACTTGCCTCAATTTATAACAAAACTGTCTTATTTCAGCACTTGACGAGCGCAGCAGCTCTGGTTCCTGGGGTTCGGCAGAACAGAATAGTCCTTCCTTCAGCCAAGGACGGGTAAGATCTAAATGCAGTTTTCCCAAATTGTTGCCAGATGCATATTTTGTAAATTACTGCTTTTGCTAATCAAACATACACGCTCCCCCAACAGCAGGGCGGCTGAGTTCTGTGCTCGTTTGATGTGAAGTTGTAGTTTTGCTCTGTACCTAATAACCTTGGCTTTGATTCCTGAATTGGCAAGCCATCTAGTAGCCCAAAACCTCTGTGAAAGCCCACCGGTAATTCCTGTCTCACATCCGCCATAACTGCCTTGGCACCGCTCAGTGTAAAATATAAGGAACAAGGGCTGAAGTGCATGCAGCAGGCTTTGATTAGCACGCATCGATAATTAAAGTCTCTTCGAATCCCCCAAGCTGATGCAGATTTGTCTGGCATGTGTCCTACGAGTTAAGCAGCAGAGCAGAGAGAGGAAAACCTTAAAAGCCAGTAGTTGTGCCAACATGAGGGCGATAGCCAGGAAGAGTGGTTATCATGCCTATTGAGCCATAATCTTCTCAAAAGCATCATGTCCTATGCACCGTGTGTTCCTGCAGGGCTATGGAGAAGGAACCCACTACAGTGAACATGAAAGCTTGTCCTCTCCTTTCATAAGTTCAGGGATTGCAGGTAAGATGTGCAAAGTATTTGTTCTTATCAGGATCTGAAGTCTAATCTATTTGTTATTTTTGTTCAATGTTATTGTATTAGTCAACTCTTTTTGTTAGGGACGTCATGGTATGAAAATGTTCCACGGTTATTGTGACCAAATTTATCACGGTTTTTGCGGTATTTTTAAATGTGATCAACATTTTCAAAAATAAATTATACTGAAATCTTTTATCCAAGTTTTATTGAAAAACAACACATTCAAAATTATTTTGTTTGGATAAGAAGCATTATTGTAAATAAGAACACCACACTTGTATGTCGAGTAAAAACTGAATGTGCACATGAAAACAACACAAACATTTAAAACGTAAGTAATATGGCAGATACAAAATACCATTATTAAGTAAAAATGTGAAAATTGTGCAAGATAGCATCTTATGGAGATAAGAGTTAAATATTGAAAGATGGCACCTGATGGCCATAAGACGTAACTGTACTTTTTGTCCTTATTAAAAAAAAATAGTGTTAATTTATGAGATTTAGTCTTAGACATAGAGCTGCACAATTATGGCCAAATTAATAATTGGGATTATTTTTTTATCAATCGTGAAATCGCGATTGTTAATCGGGATTTTTCATTATGTTAGGTAAAACAGTGTTGAGTTGGGTTGTGAACGTTGGATAGGGCTATCGATAAACGTTATCCACATATTTAAAGTCTAAAATCTGTCTTTATGTTCATTAATAGTATCAAAGTGTCAGCCTTTTCACATTACATGATACCTTTATTGCCTTGTTTATATTTTGATAGAGAGAAGTATGTTTTAAAGTTATGCACGTGTACCTAATGTATGTACGTGTACATGCTGTATCGGGACATATCCATTAAGATTTTGAACAAATAGGTCGTAGAGGAATTACTATACATTATAAAACACTAACAAGCGCTGTGTCACAAATGTTTTTTAATGTAACTTTGTGAAATGAACAAATCCACATGTTGTGGATACGGTGTATACTTTGATAGCAATATAAAACACAAGGCAGTTTGGCTAATGAAGCTAAAGTGTAATAAACAAGCTTTGTTCTTGTCCAACAACACCATGTGTTTCAATGCAACAGTTTAGTCAACAAAAATAAACATGAGTAATACCTCACATCTAATACGCAATCTTCACAACCTGCGTTCAATTCGAAGAGATGACAAAACATTTTAGGTAGTATTTATGTTATCGGAACACTGAAAACGTTAACAGTTAAATAAAGGAGAAGTGATCATCCCAGTAAACAAACAAAAATATATATCATTCGCAAGTTGTGGCAACGTTCCCTGCACATCAACTGCTGCATGTTTCCTCACGTCATTAACTGTGTCAAAGCAGGACGCTGTGTTTAGATAAAGAACGCACCATCGCTACGATGTACTTTTAGCGTTGGGAGAATGCCTCTCCAATATTGTCGACACCTGTAGTCATCTAATAGCAGCGGTGCACTCTTGATCGCACGGCGAGACATCACGGAAATGAAGCGAGGAGAAAGGAAGTTAAACGAATTGCTCAGCTCCATTCAGTCCGAGAGGAACTCTACTGAGTAAAGTCTGTGTAGTTGCTCTCCGACATATTTTAAGCCATACGACGTTAGTGCGCATGCAACGGCACCGCTGTGACTCCGTTTCTAGAAGTAAGCGGTGTTGCCTAAAATGCATTTATAAATCAAATTTTTTCGGTAATAAAAAATGTAAACGGTACTACTAACCGTCTGAAATTTTACCGCGGTTTATCATTATACCGTTAACTGTTACATTCTAACTTTATATGAATACATACTGTAGTTTGGTCCAGATTTGTATTTGTCACTGTCAATATGTTTGTATGCATGTGTGTGTTCATTGTGTCAGTGTCAGGCCACTGAAGCAGAAACCTTGTCTAGGGTTTTATCTGGCAGGCGGCCTAATGAAACTAAGCGTTCAAAAAGAGGATGGCATCTATGGAATTTTCTTACTTTTCAGAAATCCAACTTTTTTGTTTGAGCACAAATTTTTACCTCTGAAATAGGGATGATTTTTTTTTACTAATGCTCATTCATAATTTCATCTTTTAGGTAAAAATGAGAGGCCATCGTACCCTGCATTCGCAAATCAGGTATTTTTCCACTTGATATATGAACAACCTGGGTCACATTTCCACCAAATTGTGCATTTTAGTTGAACTCGCCATGGGAAAGTGTACTTTATAGTTGTGATGGTAATGTGACATTTTAATCGCATTAAAAGTGAAGCATGGGGCAACAATGTGTGCTAACATCCCTTAAAAAAGAAAAGCAAAGACTTGGTCAAATAGAGTTGATGTATAACACTGTACATATTGCTGTGCGATATAGACAAAAATACATCTCCTTAAAGGTTATTTTATATCCTAATAACAAGGAATATGACAATGTAATATTTGTGTCTTAAAATTCTGCTGTGTATTTGGAAAGCATTCACAGTGCTTCACTTTTTATACATGTTATGTTACAGCCTTATTCCAAAATTGTTTGTCCTCAAAATTGTACATCTGTATTAATAATGTGAAAAGTTTTTATTTTTAATTTTTGCTAATTTATTAAAACTATAAAAATCACATTTACAGGAGTATTCACAGCCTTTGCGCAATACTTTGTTGATGAACATTTGGCAGCAATTAGTCTTTTTGAATACGACGTCGCAAGCTTGGCACGCCAATTTTTGGGCAGTTTCGCCCATTCCTCTTTGCCCATTTCTCTTTGCAGCACCCCTCAAGCGCCATCAGATTGGATGGGAAGTGTTGGTATTCATTCAGGATGAAGCCATCTTTTTAAAACCCAAGTAAACAGTTCATTTAGATCATGTTTTCTTTTTAAAGATTGAAATTAACGTATCTAGATTAATGGATTAGAATTTCTAACCTTTTCCCTCTTGATTTACTGTATAATTACATCCTACAATATGTGCCAGACTCCATCAGGGATCATGGCGCTGTTCTTAACGTCACGAGCGTAGAAGACAAAGTCAGAGGGACTGTTACAAGAAGAACGATAGAGATTAAATAAGTCATCAATTTTAAAAAATATGATAAAATATAAACCAATAAGAGGCAGAATGTTCACAAAGAAGTCTGATTTGACTCGTGACATGACATGAATATATTTCAATTGAGTGAGAAATGTCTACAAGCAACATTGTTAATCCTACTTTATTTAAAGACTTTAGGATAGAATGTCTAACTCCATATATAACAATTTTACCACTTCATTGATTTATAATCCAACAATTATTAATAATTCATTATGTAGTGGAAAGTTTATATTCAAATAGTCAGATCAATCCCATACTATGGCATTTTTCTCTGTCCTCGATCACCATAACCACAAGAACCGAAGCAGATGTCATTGAAACACAAATTAAAACATTACAACATTGTTATTCGTTAGATCCAAGAGCTTCTGCTAGTGACAGCTACAAGCCCTGGCTTATGCTATTATTAGCATGTAGTATTTTCTTGCCCTACCCACAATCCCCACATATCTAAACAACCTGAAATGGCAACACTTGTCCCCTATTGTACAGGAGACACAAAGCATTTGGCTAATGGATAATGGTCAGTTTAGAGAGAGTATGTGAACATATGGTAGAAATAAATGTTTTGTTTGAAAAATCAGACTAAATAAATGCCTATAAACACACTGACTGTTAAAGATGTGTTAAACCGTGTGTACAAAGCCCAACTGGACTGCTCAATGCATACAGGGCTTCACATGATCGCATTTCAAAAAAGCAGTCTTAAAAGAATCTGTTTCTGTAGCATTCTTATTTATTTAGTTCAACCTGGTCTTTTCTGTTTTTTTCCAGCCTGGTTTTCTTCCCAGTGACATTGCAATGCCTAGTCCGGATGCAATGTCTCCTTCTGGCCTCAAGTCAGGCTCCCAGTTTTATCCGTCCTACCCAAACAATCCCCGAAGGAGGCCACCTGAAGGAGGTTTGGGTAAGATAACAAACATAGGAGCATTTAATGGTCCCATTTGTAACTTTTTTTCAACCATTTTAAATTGGTGTCAGAGCTCTCACAGTTGTATACTGGAGGTGTGTTTTCCAAAATGTATTTTTAATGCTGGAATTTAGACACAAGTGTTTTTTTGCAAACTCAACTGGGAACACCGTTTTGTGTTTGTAGTTAATGAGATGGTTCCAAGATATGCTATTGTGCACTTTTATATACAGTTTATACGTTTCTATACACTTACTCAATGTAGTAGAGGCCATTTATCAGATACATTGTAATATTGTGTGGGATGCCTACCGTGCTAATTTGAAATCCACCGATATATTTGTTTTAGTTAGATAAGTAGGAGTCACCGATATTTGGAGCTGGTATTCAATTGTAATGACATTTACCTAAAGATGAATAGTATACGTCAGTAAACCGCTGGACAAGGCTTTAAAGAGGAACATTATCACAATTTCAGAAGGGTTAAAACCAATAAAAATCAGTTCCCAGTGGCTTATTTTATTTTTCGAAGTTTTTTTTTCAAAATTTTACCCATCACGCAATATCCCGAAAAAAGGCTTTAAAGTGCCTGATTTTAACCATCCTTGTATACACCCGTCCATTTTCCTGTGACGTCACAGCGTGACATCACCACAGACAAAGATGGCGGATAGCACAGAAAGGTATAGCATAGTAGTTTGGATTCAGACTTGGATTTCAGCGGCGCAAGCGATTCAACAGATTACGCATGTATTGAAACGGATGGTTGGAGTGTGGAGGCAGATAGCGAAAACAAAATTGAAGAAGAAACTGAAGCTATTGAGCCATATCATGACAGACAGCGCGGAACGGGAGGAAGCAAGGACGAATTCGGCGATCGCCTTCTAACCAGCGATTGGTATGTATTTGTTTGGCATTAAATGTGGGTAGGGGGAAAGGCTGGATGCAAATATAGCTACAAATGAGGCATAATGATGCAATATGTACATACAGCTAGCCTAAATAGCCTATTAGCGTGCCGTGACCAATATGTCTGATTAGCACACTCCACGTAAGTCAACTTGAATCCGTCCCTGTTACACCCTCCGACAACACACCGACCGGCGAGGCATGATGTCTCCAAGGTACGGAAAACGGTCGAAAAAACGGAAGATAACCGAGCTGATTTGACTTTGTGTGTGTAATGTGTTTGAGAAAATGGCGGATTGCTTCCTGTTGTGTCGTCACGGGTGAAAGGTCATTGCTCCGACAGCGAACAATTGAAAGGCGTTTCAATCGCCAAATTCACCCTTTTTAGAGTTCGGAAATCGGTTAAAAAAACATATGGTCTTTTTTCTGCAACATCAAGGTATACATTGATGCTTACATAGGTCTGGTGATAATGTTCCCCTTTAAGTCGTTTTTTTTTTGTATTTTTATTTTTTTAGGAAATGGCGGACAAGTAGCAACATAATGTTTTGTGCGGCGTTAATGTTGTGGTTAATTTACCAGCAAAAAAATTCAGAGGATAACACAAACATCTTTATTACGTGTGTCAGCATTAATATTTGCATTTCAAAATGTAGGAAATCTCCTGGAAATTGGTAAAAATACGGAATTTTTCAAATTTATTTTGAACATGTATACAGTTTCAATATGACACATCACATAGTTTACACATTTTCATCGCTTTTTACAACAGGCCCGAAAAGGAATATGAAGAAGCAAAGCTTATTTAATCCTATCCCTTTTCCACTTCATAGCAACTACTAATGCATATGTTCACTTACTGTTGTCGATTTGTAACACAATTTACATCAATTCATTTCTAAAAGGTATGATTTCAATATTTAGAAATCATATATTTCATATTAAACATTTGAATAAAAATAATTCTGGGATCCTTCATTTGCATGACACATTTTTAAAGCTGGCTAAAAATGTCTTCCTCAATGTTATAGAAATGAGCTGCTGCCTGCTTATTTGTTTTTGTTATATATATATATATATAATTCTCTTATTTGGAAATTTGCACATAGTGTGTATTTTTGGCAGAGATATATTTTCTGTCATTATGTCCATCCATCTCTGTCGTGCTATTCGATTAAATCCTGAAACATAAAAACTCGCCGCGCTCCTTTATTGAGCCCATGTACGCTGTGAGTGTTGCGGATGGAGGCTTGTTGTGCTATCGCTTTTGTACCAAGAACAAAACAGGAGGAAGACTACAGGAAGGAAGGACAAAACGGGAATTTCCTGATTAAAAAATGGAAGTTCTGACAAGTTCATGTAAGCACTCTGACGAAGGAAAAGGAGAAAAAGGGGGTTGGCAATCCGAGCATCGCAGCGCAACTTAACAGAAAGGAGATCTGGTTATTACTACTAATTTACTCTCTACTTATAACTATTTTTATTATTTAAATACTATACACCAGTATATATGTGTATAAATAGACTATTACTGATAAGAGGGCCAATATTGATATGTTTTAAATGCTGAATGATGGCACCAATAATCTGTCGATCCTTAGTGCTGATATTGCACTCACATGGGAAATAGCCAATTTAGCTGAGGAACGATAAAATTACCGAACTCAAAGCTCCCACAGTCGACAGAGCTTTGGCCCTTATTTGAAGTTTATAGCGAAGATGGTGGGCTCATCCACCTAGGTCCGGGTCACTGCTGGTGTCATATCCTTAAGGATGGCAAATTTTTTTAGCAGGTTGATTGAACACTAAATTGGCCCTTGTGTTTGAATGTGTGTGTGAATGGTTGTCTGTGATGAGGTGGCAACTTGTCCAGGGTGTACGCAGCCTTCCGCGTGAGTTCAGCTGGGCTAGGCTCTAACCCCACCGTGACCCTGTGGGGGACAAGCAGAAGAAAACGGCTAGATGAATGGATGTCATAAAAACCTGAAAGTTCCAAAAAATAAAAATTCCTCACAATTTTTACTGAGACAGGCTTCAGAGACTAACCTCACGGTTAGAACACCTTTAAAAAGTCTATGATGTCTAATGGGGGTTATTTTTTAATGATTTTGGGGGTGTTTTATGTAGATTTTTGTCAACAGCTCTTTGAATTCTGGATTGATTAAGAGAAAAAACTTGCATATAAACTTAGATGCACAAATTGTACTGTGCTCACTTCCCTTTTTACTGTAATATTTTAGTCTTTTAGCCACGCACCAATGAATGCACCGCATCATTTGACTTTCTTTAAGAGTCACACGCATAAAGGCTGGTGTCACACACTGCAATGCTGCATTGTTACCATTTTTGCAGGCCCCTGAAGATTAATGTTGCATCTGTGTTGATGTTTATGCTTGCACTTTGCCTCACTTTTTACCTTTTCATTGTTTGCTCTCTCTGTTTCCCTCTCTCTCTCTGCCTGCATGTATGTAGACTCCCAGCCAAAGAAGATCCGGAAACCCCCTGGCCTTCCTTCTTCGGTAAGATTTTTTTTTTGTTTTTTTACTCCTGTCCCTTTTTCTCACTCAACAAACACACACACACACACACACACACAGATTGCTTTCTCCACTGCTCTTGGGAAGTTCTGTGACGGACCGGTAAAAACCCTCAGTGAGCGGACATCGACATATATCAAGCTCAACTACTACATTCAAAATCAAAACACTATTCTCAACCCCTTCATAACAGTGTGGCTCTGCAGAAAAGTTCCTTATTTCTGTGTTGATTTAATTGTAACATTCCCTAGTTCTGTGTGTAGTCCTGTTGTGTCATTGCCGTACAAAGGGTCACTGTACCAGGTC
This sequence comes from Nerophis ophidion, assembly GCF_033978795.1. Classification (NCBI taxonomy): domain Eukaryota; kingdom Metazoa; phylum Chordata; class Actinopteri; order Syngnathiformes; family Syngnathidae; genus Nerophis; species Nerophis ophidion. The sequence goes on along the minus strand of NC_084636.1, from coordinate 24,887,678 downwards.
TTTGTCAGCATGCCCAGAATTTCCAGCAGCTGATGGTGCTTGTGTGCGATGGGGAGCGCACATAGTTGTAAATGCAAGTCATGTTTAGATTTTTGACTTATATTCTCAGCCTATTGGCAGTTGCCCACATCACTCCCCCTTTTTATCGAGTGTTGACTTTGTAGTTTTGTGTGGTAATTACCATGCGGCCTCACTGCACTGTTTAAAATACTGTAGTTCATTTTCAACACCACAGGATCTCAAGTTTTTAATTTTTATCACATGTTTCATTCTGCTCGGCCAGGCAAATGCTTCTCTCTTTGTTCATAGTGCAGCTTCTGTGCCTTGCTGCTTTCACATAATGCATACAAGTACACCTGAACAATATACTGATAGTTGTTGGTTATCTTATTTAGTACGGTAATGAACACCTCCCACTATGACGATAACTTACTGTACAGTTGCATATCTTTAAAGTGAAAACGTAAACATCCAGCGTAACACTGTTTCAACTTTTACTTTCTGACAAGCAGTGTCCTTCACAGTGGACATGTTTATATCAGTCCAAAATATGTTGTTTCTTAAAACTAACAATTTTACTTTTAATAATGTAAATACCCCACAAACTGATGTTTGGCTTTGCTGGCTTCAAATATGTTTTCTGGACGACTGTTTATGAGGTGGCGACTTGTCCAGTGTGTACGATGCCTTTCGCTCGAGTGCTGCTGGTACAGGCTCCAGCCTCTGTGCTACATCTAGAAAAGCAAGCAGTGGAAAAAAGGATGGATGGCTTGAGAATGTATCAACTAGTTTTCAGTCTCCTCATATTTTTTTTTGAGTGATTATCTCCGTGCGCTGCTCCGTGACCCGTGTTGCCTTGACAAAGGTAGTGCTTTGGTACGCAGAAAGGGGTAATGTTTTCACCCGGGTTTGTTTGTCTTTTTGTACGCAACATAACTCAAACAGTTTGTAACTTGGAGTCACTTTTACCTCACTCTCGGCTTCGGTCTGTTCCAAAGTCTCACTCGTCCTTCGTGCTGGCTTCTACAAGTAGTAGTTCATCCTCTGTATATTCAGATTCAAAAAGATAATGTTGTGAACCCTCATTTGTCCAAAAATAGGCTTCTTGGTTTGTTACCAAATCTGCCGTGATTAGAACACACACAAGTCTTTGTTTTTCCGGAAGTAGGACACACAGTTGTTGCTAGAAGTCAGAATTGCGCTGCTACAGAAACAGAAATCAATGCGCTGAAAAAATCTGATTATAATGATCAAAACAAGATATTTATTGTACATATTATATATTGTTATGAACGTGTCTGTTAGTACATTACATATAGATTTGCAGTGTTTATACTAAACGATAATGGAGGATTCTGAAGTTGTTTGAGGGCTTTGAAGGCTGCAACGGTGAATCCTACAGGTGGCAATCATGGGGCACCTCACGTTTTGATTAGGATTACAATTCTGGAGCTACGATTTGAGTAAAAATAATTATTAAGGCATATTTAATTTATGTATATTTATGCAGTTTTACCTCCATTTGTCACTTGCAACTTAAAAAAAAAAATTTGGAATGAGAAACAGTTCCCACATTTATTAAATCAATGAAAATGTGTGTAAAACTGGACAAAAAGTGGCCATTAAAAAAGGAACTCTGGTCGGATCTCTCTGTGAGGTGGTTCGTTGCAGTCAGCCAAATTATAGAACTCTTTGCATTACTTTATTTACACAAAATAGATTGATTGATTGACGTTTACTGATTGATTCTATAATTGTTCGTGTCCGATTTGCGATGCTTCTAAAAATCAATTTACCCCACTTCTAATGACTCCTATTAGCCGCATCTTCCAAGCATTTTTTATCATCTTTAAAATCTTCCCCAAAACACGTTTTCTTTTCTCTCATGATTGTATACGATAGGCACAATTCCAAAAAATAGTGCAGTTCCCCTTTAGACATTTAACTAAGTTTTTTTTTTTTTGCTTGGAATCATGGATGTTCCTATACTATTCTTTGCAATTAAAAATACACATTTGTCTTAATAAATATGATTAGAACGTTTGAGCATTGTGTGCTTATAATTCATCCTTAACATTCCTGCCACTTCATTTTACACACTGGCACGTTTGTCTATTTTATTTTTATTTTTGGCATATACCACAATAATATAGTACGTTTTCACATACTGTATACCTACAATAATATCGTACTGTGGCCTTACTGTGATAATATCATAGTGAGATTTTGATACTGTCACATCCCTAAACAGTAGTATTTTAAAAGGAGACAGAAGCCCTATCCCAATGCTCCTCCTCACTCACTATCACAAGCCCTCACTCACTATTACTAGCCCTCACCCACTACCACTACCCCGTGGAAATAAAGCAACAAAGGGTAGAGCTTTGTAATCTGTCCTCGGAATTGGGACACCACTTGCTACGTCACTGCATAGTGTACACGTCCAGGCATGTAAGCAACTATGGTATTCGTCGTCATACATACATGCTACTAGGGGGTTTCTTGATATGTTGATACTGGTACCAAAATGTGCATTGATACTTTTCAAAATCAAGGGGACCACGGATAATTTAATCACTGGCTTTATTTTAACAGAAAATGTAACTGTACATTAATCATACATTTCTTATTGCATTCAAAGAACAATTTTAGAAGATTAAAGCAAATATTAAAGTACATTAAATGCAGTGGGCTTTTATTCTTGCATTCAAAGAACAATTTTACATATTTCATATAGCCTGCTATGATTTAGAATAGATTAAAAACATTGAGTGACATTATATTAAATGCTTCATGATTTATGGTTGCCAATTTTGATTTGTGCTAAAAGAATATACAATATTTAGTAAATACTAAAGTTAATATTGTGGCTAAAAGTACACAGATAAGACATGTAGCCGGTAAAGCATACATTTTTAAAGATGAATGAAATAGTGGGAATTTGGTATGAAATTCAGTCAATTCACTTGCATTAGTTTACCTTATGTGGGCGGGTTTGACTCCACTGATAATTAGCAACAAGCCAACCAGCTGTGTAGTTAACTGCATTACCTGTCACACTTAAAACTCCTTTTGCAGATCTGAATGCTTATGTAAATATTTACCTAAATTGGAAGAAAAGGTGGTAATACTGTCTTGCCAACTTTTTGTGAGGTATGTTTTAAAGCAGCGCTTGCAGCGTGGTGCTTCTGTGTTTAAAGCGTCACTTTTATCGTTAGTTTTGAAGCCAAAATACTTCCATATTGTGCTTCATGTACCCTCTTTTTTTTAACCAGCAGAATTGCTGTTTTTTTCCATTATGTTTCTGCTTGTATGCACTCTATTTGCGCGTTGACATGTCTCGGCTCAACAACCGCCACACTGCAATTTATCAGTAGTCACAACAACGGCAACAACAAACCCAGCAGCAATGGAGCTAACGGTTTGGATTTTTTTTATTTATTTTTTTTATATCATTAATCATGCTTTGCTTGATGAATAAACAAAATAGAACACGGAGAAGAAGCCGCAATTGACAACTGTTCCTTGTGAGGTTTTTTTAAGTTATGTAAACGTTTAGTTTTTATATTTGCAAGCTTTTTGTCTGTATTTTAGTCTAACATTTGTGTCGCTAGCTGGCTAACGTTCTAACCTAATATACTGTATAACTTGCATAGAAATTGGGGAATAGTTTATGTCCCTTAAGATATTCAGCATCTGAAATCCCTCACTCTGAAGGGCAAGATTCATACCCCCTACCCCTCGTTATGCCCACTACCTCTATATGCAAAGAGTAACTGGGACACCATTACCCCAACGGGAACGTGCACAATTCAAGGATTGGGCTAAAAAGTAGGGCGAGGGGGTGTATTGGGACTGGCCCAAACAATGCCACAACTTACAGAATACATGGCATGAACACATACTGCATTTTACTCTTAGCAAAGTAAACCTTTTTTTTAAAGACTTAGAACAAAAATAAATTGCACTTTGTTTAGAATACATTTCAAAAACTGAATTAGGAGCTTATGGTTTTGTAAACAAAAATGTAGCATTCCACAATGCATGCAAATGAATAAACTAACATTGAGATCAATAAAGTGCAAACTTTCATCTTCTGTCTTGAATAGAATAGGTTTTTAAAAAGAATATATATATATATATATCTAACATCGTATGCAGATGAATAATTAACTACAACTTTGAGAGTAAACAAACAGGATTTTCCAAAGTATGAGCACCAAATCTTTAGCTTTGGTAGTCATATGCCATCATGCTCCTTTCTAATCATAAATTGTTTTGGTAAATGGTTTTATAACTGTGTGGATTTGCATGTTCTCCCCGTGAATGCGTGGGTTCCCTCCGGGTACTCCGGCTTCCTCCCACCTCCAAAAACATGCACCTGGGGATAGGTTGATTAGCAACACTAAATTGGCCCTAGTGTGTGAATGTGAGTGTGAATGTTGTCTGTCTATCTGTGTTGGCCTTGCGATGAGGTGGCGACTTGTCCAGGGTGTACCCCGCCTTCCGCCCGATTGTAGCTGAGATAGGCGCCAGTGCCCCCCGCAACCCCTAAAAGGGAATAAGCGGTAGAAAATGGATGGATGGATGGGTTTTATCACAGTAAGCTACACTTGAGCGGGAGTTTGTTTGTTTGTTTGTTTGTTGTCCTGTTTGCCTCGTAAATACTTGCATTTCCACTACTTGGCTTGATGGCCTGTTTTTCAGATGCTGGAATAAGTTTGTTTTACTGCTGGCTTTAACAATTTTTGCACCGTGCTGTTTACCTGTTCCATTTTTGTTGCCGTGACTCCAAGGCACTGCCGACACTTTTCTTTTCTTTGGAACAAACTTGTCGCTCTCGTTCGTGGTAGCAGTAGCTTATTTTGATGCTGTGTGTGAATCGCTGCAAAGGAAATGACGGGGGATGACAAAGTTACTGAAGCTCTCAAAGGCAAAAAGTATTGTCTAGTATTGCGCTAGTGTTGTCCGATACCAATATTTTGGTACCGGCACCAAAAATGTTTCAATACTTTTCGGGACTTTTCTAAATAAAGGGGACCAAAAAAAGTTGCATTATTGTCTTTATTTTCAAAAAAAATCTTATGGTGCATTAAACATATTTCTTATTGCAAGTTTGTCCTTAAATAAAATAGTGAACATACAACACAACTTGTCATTTATTAGTAAGTAAACAAACATAGGCTCCTAATTTAGTCCATTGCCATATGTAGTAACATATTGTGTCATTTTCCATTCTATTATTTTGTCGAAATTAAGGACGAGTGATAGAAAATGAATTATTAATCTACTTCATTTACTGTTAATATCTGCTTGCTTTCTCTTTTAATATGTTCTATCTACACTTCTGTTCAAATGTAATAATTTATTCTTCTGTTGTTTGGATGTTTTACATTAGTTTTGGATGATTCCACAAATTTGGATATCAGTCCGATACCAAGTAGTTACAGGATCATACATTGGTCATATTCAGAGTCCTCATGTGTCCAGGGACATATTTCCTGAGTTTATAAACATAATATAAATGTGAAAAAAAAGAAAGATATTGTGATGCCAAAAATTTTCGACGTAATCAAAGTAATATCGACTAGATACGTGCCTGTACTTGGTATCATTTCGATGGACGTTTGGTGTAGATCCACCAATGCCGTTTTTACATTTTGACGCCGGTGAGCTACGGTGTGTTGTGAAGCATGTTTAGCTATTCCTCGTCCTGCAGGGATAATATTTGGAAGAAATTTACTTTATTTGTTGCCATGGAGACTAGGATTAGTGATTTAGAAGTAACTAAAACACTGCAGACTGCGTATGGACGTTCACCGCTAGCTAGCGAGCCATGTCTTAAAGCACCTCTTCCTGAGGGTGTATCAGTGTTATAATTTCACCTTTTATGTTAGTTTTTCAAGCCAAAATGCATCCGTTCTCCCTTTTCTGTCTACACACATTGTAAGTATTCATGATTGTTTGCTACCAAACATGCTTGTCTGCTCGTAAACCAGCAATGACACGATGTGACGGGGGTGAGGGGTGGTGGTATAGTACCGAATATGATTCATTAGTATCGAGGTACTATACTAGTACCGGTATACCGTACAGCCCTAACTGGCACAAAATTATTTTCAATCATCTGCAACAAAAAAACTTATTTTTATCGATACAATTGATTTGTCACCAAGGTCTACATTGATATTGATTATTATAATACAGATTGATTTATTGCCGGTTTGGAATACTTGAGAAGATGACCTTAAAAAATATGATCACATATCAGAAAATAATCACAATTACATTATTTTTCAAATTACTTTAGCCCTAATGATGATTGCTGTGTCAAATACCCTATTTACTTGTTCTAAGGTGACACAAGAATTTGCGTATATGTGATGTTTTGTCAGTGCTACAAACATTTTATGGTTGACTAATTCATAAATTGCATAGCCATGTATGCATAATGTGGCATGAGCTTAAATGTAGTGTAAACCGGTACAGATTTTGTACAGTTTTTGCAAAAGGTACAACCTATCCTATTGATTAAGAGACTGTGGATCGGCTGGACTATAGAAGTCTAAATTTGGATCCAAACCTTATTTGCTTTTGGTTTCGTGTTTGCTAAGGTTTTGACCCTCCCAAGTCTTCCACCTGTGGGTGCTGGCGGTTTGAAGTAGCTGCTGAGACCACCGTATGTACACACTTTTCCTGCAAGTGTGAACATGAAGAAACCCCCCTTCTTCTTCACACTGTCTGAACCTCAGTCATTCTCCTACAGTGTGAAGGATGGCCGCATGGCCTCAGTGCAAACGATGAAATGTTTGTATGTGAGTGTGAGAATCCCCTCCCCCATCTCTGCCGGCCCCTGCGACTACGCCTCACCACATGATGGTCTGGGTGGGCTTTCCCCCTGTGAGTGACCCAGTTGTGAGGCACGGTGCTTTTGCGAGGCCTCTGAGCCCCCTTGTCTGAGCCCAGATTAATGACTGCCGATGATGATGATCCTGTGGTCCCACACTTCCTCTCTTCCTGTCTTGTGTGGACACCCCTTTGAGTAGATTTTATTTATTTATTTGGATGTAACAAATCGGTGGACAAAGCCATTCATGATTCCAAGAAGCTTCCTGATGTTTCCTGTTGATGCATACTGCAAATGCACCTTTTGTCAACCAAGGAAGTTGCAGGAACTTCTCTATTCCCTTGTGGACCATAAAACTAACCACAACATTCAGCGTGGTCAATTGAAGTACTTTGAGCGTAGTTTTAAGTTAAGCGGCATCCACTTCTGCCGTGGCATCGAGGCCTTTGCGCGTTCATAACCTAAATTGCATTAAACCCTTATTATTTGAGGATTTTACCTGAGAAATCCCCTTTTCTTTTTGAGAATAGAATTACGCCGCAGCGCCAGTCATTGTGTTGTTCCGTTCCCATCTAGAGCAACAGGATTCGTGCGACATTGTTCCTCATGAAAGAACAATTCAAAGCCCATTGTTAAATGAAGCCATCGCCAGTCATGTTTTCCCTCGAATTAACAACGATCATGTTAAATCCCCTCATTTCTTTCACACTCCCCTGACCATATCAAGCTTTAAGTCATTTAGATTGCCTTCTACTGCCCCCTCTTCCTCACTCAACACCCTTATCTATCTACCCATTTCATAAATCATCAAGGTCCTTATTTTTTTCCCCTAAATCGTCCCTCTCGCCCTTTCACCACAGTCTCTCTCTCTCTCTCTCTCTCTCTCTCTCTCTCTCTCCCCGACTGCATCCCAGCCCCCATCGCTCACCCGCCCTCCCTCCCTCCACCCCACCTCCCCTGCTTCTTCTCCTCAGCCCAGCTGCCTGTGGAGTTGGATGTGGTCCAGGAACAGGCAGATGGCTCTGTAATTAGAAGTGCATCTCTCCATTCCCTTTCCACTTCTCCCTGTTAAATCAAATTACAGAAAAAAAATCTCATCTCTGGATTCACATTCTTTGCAGCGTAGCCCCATTCTTCTTTTTCCTGTTGTCTGCAATGTGCAACAGAGGCGGACTGAGAGGTAGCGGATGGTCTCAGAAACTGGAGCTCCTCATGTGTACGAAGAATTGGAGAGCTGCATGTAGTTTTGTAAGCCATATAAAGAATGTGTATGGAATTGTAGTTGTCATCATGGTTGCCAGTTTCTATTCCACTCCGGAACTCAACCCTTTAAAGAGAATGGCAGGCATGTGTATGGGTCTGTGCCTTGGCTCACTGTATGCACGGTACAGTGTGTGTGTGTGTGTGTGTGTGTGTTTGTTACTGGGGAGGGGCTGCTGGCCAGCCTTCATGATGTCACTGGGGTCCTGGGAGCAAGAGGAAATGCTCGCTGTGCACAGGGATCTGAGCCTTCGCCATGCCCAGCGTGCCATGGCCACTGTGCCTCTTCCACAAGCGGGAGGAGCTGGCGTCTTTAGACTCCCTCTCGCCATCATGTGGCCACAGGATGAAACCATTTTTAAACACAAGGGGAATAATATATATGTATATACTTGTGTGTGTGTGTGTGTGTGTGTATATTGTTCTTGTGGAGACATGAAATAATAAGAGCCTGTTACTCAATGTTTGTATGCTTGTTTAGGTGTATGCATCTACATCCAGTGATGAATATGCCAGGGACAATGGCGGCTATCCTGGCGGTAAGCCTGGCGCTGTATATCCAGGCTCTTTCTACATGCAAGGCAATAGTTTACTTTTGATGAATTTGCATATTTGTGCTGTATATGTATGTATGAAGCTTAATCTTCATTTGCTTGTGCAGACGACCCCTGGTCATCTTCTGGCTACTCAGCCATGCTGGGTAACTCTCCTCACATCGGACCACCAGGCTCATTCTCATCACTGAACCCTCAAGACAGAATGGTGGGTTGGTTACACTTGGAGGATCATGCTCATCTTCTAACACTTATCTGTCCTCTTTAAAACATGTTTTCCTTCTTGGCCATGTTGACATGCACTGTCTGTCTCCACAGAACTATCCACTGCATGGCAGCGAAGTCAACGGCTTCCACGCCGCCCCCACCACCTACAACCACACGCCCGCCATTAATGGAGAGGCCATCATGAGTAAGACTTGCCTTAATATTTATTATTTTTGTTTAAAGCCTCCATAAGTGAGACTTTCTGTATTAATTTCTCAGCAGGTAACAGGGCCACCACAGCCAGCAGTTCTGGAGACGAAATCGGCAAGGCTCTTGCGTCGGTGAGTTGCTGTTTTACCGCGACTCACTGTACTTCTCCAGCTTTATTTAAACAAATATTGTCATTGATTTTTTTCAGATTTATCCATCGGACCACAATAGTAATAACTTCTCTTCAGCTCCGTCAACTCCAGGGTCTCCTCAGGGTATTACAGGTGAAGTACAGCTGCCCTGTACATTCATATAATTTAAGCCAGCACATACTGTGTGAATTTATACTTTAGATGTTTACCTTGTTTTGGACACACATGGATTTAAACCTTGTAACCTTAAATGCATGTTAAAACGTTATCACAGAAATGCCCCTGCAACTCCCTCAGGTGTCACATGAAAAGTAAACACATTTACCACTATCCTAATATTTTTTTTCTGCAGGAGCTCAGTCCCAGTGGCAAAGACCAACCACACCCAGTTTTGAAGGGCAACCTCATGCACTGGTATGCTCCAACACCTAAACAGCAATATTGTTGTGCTTGGTTTATTGAATTTTCCATGAAAATAACAATGTTTCTCCAGCAGAGTAAAATGGAGGACCGTTTGGAGGAGGCGATCCATGTGCTGCGGAACCACGCTGTTGGCCAAGGCCCCGGCTTAGACGGTGCCCACTCCGACATGCACAGCCTGCTGTCCGCGGTCCACAACGGGGGCCTTGGAGTCCTCTCTCCAGCTTTCCCTAACGCGAGTCTTGCTCTCAGCAACAGACATCCTGTTATGGTGAGCTACGTACCACTGTTTTTCCATTGGAGCTATGTGTTGTATAACACAGAGAAAGGAAAATCCATACTTGCTGTCATAGCTTATCACATACATATCGATTGTGAAAATTCTTTCTTTAAGGATGCTGTTGCTCTGCTATATTGTGTAAATGGTAGGGCTGTGAATCTTGGGGCACCACACAATTCGATTCTTGGAAGTAACTATTTGATTTAGAATCTATTCTTGATTCAAAATGATTCTCAATTAAAAAATCCAGACTTTTTTAATAACATTGGTTGCCAGTTTTATGATTAACTGCATTTCTCCATGAAATAGATAAACAGCTCTGATACATTTCTGTGTTTTTTAAAAGAAAACTATTTTTGCTTAATAAAATTCTACCCATACGTATAATAAAGTTAAACAAAAATAACGCTACAAAAGACATATCCATCACTTCGCTTTTGTAAAGTAAATCTGTACAGCAGATATGGGCATCTACATCAACAATACAATTTGCCTTAGTGACTGGATTGGACGGATTAAAAATAAAAATCGATTTAAGAATTATTACAAATAAGAACCGCGATTAAAAAAAATAAATTATAATTTTGACAACCCTAGTAATTGGTGATTTGTGCGTTGCTTAACAACAATATTGTAGTATTTATTATATGACTTATTTAAATAATTCAAAATAAAGTAAAACATATTTTTGTGTGTTTCAAAAGGGTTGTGGAAGAATAAAGTAGAGACAAATATGTTTACCTTCTGCCATCTGGCGGACAGATTTAAAACTGCAAGCATTTTAGACTTCTACTATTTGGACTACTTAGACTTCTGTGTTGATGGCTCCACAACTGTTGGTTATTGCTTGTGAAGAGTCAGTTGCGTATACACCACACATACTGCACTGTGTATATACTACATATGATAGTGGTCCCATAACTATCCATCTGATATTAGGAACTATAACGTCACACTGATAAATCCAATAACATATTTAAAAATTTGCATCAGATAACTGATTTAATTCTTCAAACTGCGGCCCTCTTCATTATGTTGTTGAATAGCCTTTGTATATAGTATATACTATCAGCCCGTCAGGGACTGCAGATGGAAATTTAGCCTCTGGCTACAATCGGGCACATTTACATTTTATGTTTATTAATGTTCATTGACCCATGCAATAAAGATATACCAAATAGGAACCTCCTCCTCAGGATTTTTGTTATTGGTGTGTCTACTGGGTCAAGCGAAAGTTCTGATTAAAATGCGGTTCTTTATAAATTATTTAACGTTTCTCTGTGTCCCCGTCAAAAATGCGTCCCGGACCGGTACGGGGGGGACACTGGAATAAAGGATGTAATCTTCATTACTAATTTATAGACATGTGATTTTAGGCCGGGGGTTGGCAACCCGCGGCTCTAGAGCTGCATTTATTGCCGCCAGAGTGGCTCCCTGGGGTTTTTTCAAAAATTTATGAAAAAGGGAAAAAAAAGTTTTTTTTGTAGGACAAACATGACACAAACCTTCTGAATTGTTCGAAATTCCACTATTTAACTTAAATATGCTTAACTGATGAGTATTTGGCAAGCGCCGTTTTGTCCTAATTTTGGCTGACCTAGAAGAGACCATAGTTTTACATGTACAACTTTCTCAACACTGCCACAGAAAACATGTTTCATGCCACTCTTCTTTGTCTTCGTTTTGTCCACAAAACTTCTTATACTGTGCATTAATGCACAAAGGAGAGCTTTTGTTGATTTTATTGACTTGTGTGGAGGCATAGTTGGTCAGTGCATGACTGCAAGCTAACAGATGCTAACATGCTATCCAGGCTAGCTGTATGTACATATTGCATCATTATGCCTCGTTTGTAGGTATATTTGAGACAGTTAATTTCCTTTACTTATGTCCTATGTATTTAGTCTATATTTCCAGGCTCATGAGACATTATGTGTATGTAATGTTGGCTGCATTTCTGATAGTTATTTGTGTGTCATGTTGTTATAGGCCACAGCAAACGTTACCGACCTTGCAAAGATTACAATAAATCCATTCCCTTAACTTGGACACACACATCTATACATTTGGCCATTCTAAGCCAGTAATTTCCAGGAGTAACCTCACCCTCTCACAAGCCTCCGTTTTAGTAATGTTTTGTTATGTTGCAAAAACGTGTAGTATAAATATTTAATTTGAACATGTGTTGCCTTAATTAGAAGACTTATATAAGGCTTTTAATTTTTTGCTCCTCCAGACGTATTGTTTTTGTATTTTTGGTCCAATATAACTCTTTGAAGATTTTGGGTTGCCGACCCTTGTGTTAGCCCTACCATAGTAGTGATGTCATAATTGGTTGGGACAAATGTACAGGTATAATTTGTTAAAGCCATCTTCGAGTTTCTTACTTCCAGGTTTCGGTTAGCTGCAGTGGAATATACGTATAAAAAATATATATATATTGGCATGCACCTGGGTATAGATTGATTGGCAGCACTTAAAATGACCCATTTTCCCAAGTAATAAAGATATCACAAATGGCAACCTCCTATTGGTTCTTAGTATCGGCTTGAAAAAAATATGGGAAAGACATCCTTGTCCATTGTGTAATACCTGCTAGGGCTCCACAAATAAATAATTTAACTTCGATCACGATTTTGGCTACCACAATTAATTGAGGGATATTGTTGGCGATATATTTAATCTCGAAACGGCTTCCACCCACACCAGGACCCATTGGTTATATGCACACAGCTCCATTGCCTTATTGGCTACCATTTCAAAAATAAAAAAATACAGCTTTTCTCAAGCTGCTGCACCCAGTCGCTTTGTTTAACGTGGTTTAGCTTCTGTGGAGTTTTTGGCGTGAGTTTAAAGACTGTAGGGATGTTATTAAACGGTGATAAGTGTGGAAGCCTGGACTTTCACTGGACTGATGCAGGACTGACTATTAGCTATCATGCTTAACAGCGTCTGTAGACACTTTTCCATTGAGTGCAAAAACTTGCAAGACGTGCTCCCAGTTTGCATTCATGCAACCCCTGCATCTGGGCGTGCGTATGAAATGGGGAACTATAATTGCATTCATATGAGTACAATCTTGTCTCTGAATAAAGCCATATTCATGTATTTTGGTAATTTTATATACCGTATTTTCCGCACTATAAGGCGCACCAAAAAACCTAAAATTTTCTTAAAAGCTGACAGTGCGCCTTATAATCCGGTGCGCCTAATATATGGACCAATATTGAGCCACAATAAGCGGTAGTAAATGGATGGATGGATGGATGGAGGTCTCGCAACTACGGTAAGCAGCCGCCAACTTCCTTTTCACTCCTAAAAGAAGCGCGCGGTGCATGCTGGGATATATGACTGCGGGAAGCATGCCGTTTCTGTGTGTTTATGTAAGACCCCAAAATGGCTCATATTAAGAGACACGCTTACGACCCAGAGTTTAAACTCAAGGCGATCAGTCACACAGTAGAACACGGGAATAGAGCAGCAGCGAGAGAATTTAACATTTACAGCAGCGACACTGACTCGTTTAATGACTACTTCAACGAGATGGAGCCGGGCATGTTGGATGCCGCATTCGCCCAACTGTTTGATTCGAACACTGAAGAAGAAGAATTTGAGGGATTCGTGGATGAGGAATAACTTAATAAAGTGAGCTTTACATGTTTATTTTGTTTGTTGTGTTGTGTGACATTATCGTTTGAGCAACGTTGAGTTATTGATATATATTATTGCTTTGCACTATTTCGAGTGTTACTATATTGTGAGTGCACTAACGTTTGATTTACCGTAACAGTATCAGACTGTTTTTTACGTGTTTATTGAATCAGGGAAAATAATAACACAGCTGTTTATTAATTTTGGGAGTGAACAGAGTCAGAACGCTGGTTTGTAATCTATTAATAAAGTTTGACTGACCTGACTGTTTTGTTGACATTCCCTTTAGCGCAGCTCCATCTAAAGGATACATAACATAACCCCGCCCTCTACTGTAGCATCTATTCAATGCGACTTATAATGCAGTGCGCCTTATATATGAACAATGTTTTAAAATAGGCCATTTATTGAAGGTGCGCCACGGTACACGATTCACACAAAAGCGATCAAATGTATATGATTAGTAGACATGGGCCGATAACAAATTTTGCTTGATAGATTGAGCTATAAATTATTGCTGATAAACAGTATTATTACTATTACTTTTATGAGACCACATTCAAAATTATTGTAATGATACTACATAATAATAATAATGCACATATATCCCTTCAAATTAAATAAACTTGTATTTTAACATTGTAAATGGAATGAAAACATTCAAAACCCCAAATTTAATAAAACAAACAATAATAAATTATACTTTGTCTGTTGGAAAAATGTTGCATTTGAATGAAAATTAAAACCAAAAGCAATAAAATATATTGAGGGGATAGGGTTACACAACCATAACAATACATTAAATAGCTAAATAAACTATAGACAAAGTTGCACTTTAATATTGGACATGTAGTCAGAGGTCGAGTTGTACATGACTTAACTGAAAATCAAGTTCAGACCTTAAACAAAAGTGTAAAGTAACAATACAAACACTACAGTTCAAACAAACATTAACTGGTAATGAGAAAAACTAAATTAAATTTGGAAAATTCCGGGTGAGGAACATCCACATGACATGAGAACATTTCAGCACTTTTAAAAAAATGCTTGTTTTATTACTGTATTAAATGGCAGCAGGTCTTTGGTGAAGTATTTAACCACACTCGCTGTGAGCGCACACCATTTTGCACTGTTTTGTTTACACTGACCTGGCTTTTTCACCAAACACGAGGTGTTTGCATATTTGGCGAACTGGCCCTAACTAACCCTAACCAAGTGTTGATAGGCTCATCTTGTTCCAGAGGTTTAAACTGAAATATTCCCACATTGGTGCGGTGGCTTTGGTTTTGTGATCATTTTGTCCAAGTTGGCTACTATAAGCTAACTACGAACCCCGTTTCCATATGAGTTGCGAAATTGTGTTAGATTTAAACATAAACAGAATACAATGATTTGCAAATCATTTTCAACCCATATTCATTTGAATATGCTACAAAGACAACATATTTGATGTTCAAATTGATAAACTTTTTTTTTTTTTGCAAATGATCATTAACTTTAGAATTTGATGCCAGCAACACGTAACAAAGAAGTTGGGTAAGGTGGAAATAAATACTAATAAAGTCGAGGAATGCTCATCAAACACTTATTTGGAACTTCCCACAGGTGTGCAGGCTAATTGGGAACAGGTGGATGCCATGATTGGGTATAAAAACAGCTTCCCAAAAAATGCTCAGTCTTTTACAAGAAAGGATGGGGCGAGGTACACCCCTTTGTCCACAACTGCGTAAGCAAATAGTCAAACAGTTTAAGAACAACTTTTCTCAAAGTGCAATTGCAAGAAATTTAGGGATTTCATCATCTGCAGTCCATAATATCATTAAAAAGGCTCAGAGAATCTGGAGAAATCACTCCACGTAAGCGGCATGTCTGTAAACCAACATTGAATGACCGTGACCGTCGATCCCTCAGACGGCACTGTATCAAAAACCGACATCAATCTCTAAAGGATATCACCACATGGGCTCAGGAACACTTCAGAAAACCACTGTCACTAAATACAGTTTGTCGCTACATCTGTAAGTGCAAGTTAAAGCTCTACTATGCAAAGCGAAAACCATTTATCAACAATATCCAGAAATGCCGCCGGCTTCTCTGAGCCCGAGATCATCTAAGATGGACTGATGCAAAGTGGTGAAGTGTTCTGTGGTCTGACAAGTCCACATTTCAAATTGTTTTTGGAAATATTCAACATTGTGTCATCCGGACCAAAGGGGAAGTGAACCATCCAGACTGTAATCGATGCAAAGTTCAAAAGTCAGCATCTGTGATGGTATGGGGGTGCATTAGTGCCCAAGGTATGGGTAACTTACGCATTTCTTTGAAGGCACCATTAATGCTAAAAGGTACATACAGGTTTTGGAACAACATATACTGCCATGTAAGCGCCGTCTTTTTCATTGACGCCCCTGCTTATTTCAGCAAGACAATGCCAAGCCACATTCAGCACATGTTACAACAGCATGGCTTTGTAAAAAAAGAGTGTCGGTACTTTCCTGGCCCGCCTGCAGTCCAGACCTGTCTCCCATCGAAAATGTGTGGCGCATTATGAAGCGTAAAATACGACAGCGAAGACCTCGGACTGTTGAACGACTGAAGCTCTACATAAAACAAGAATGGTAAAGAATTCCACTTTCAAAGCTTCAACAATTAGTTTCCTCAGTTCCCAAACGTTTGAGTGTTGTTAAAAGAAAAGGTGATGTAACACAGTGGTGAACATGCCCTTTCCTAACTTCTTTGGCACATGTTGCAGCCATGAAATTCTAAGTTAATAATTATTATTTGCCAAAAAATAAATAAAGTTTATTAGTTTGAACATCAAATATCTCGTCTTTGTAGTGCATTCATCTGAATATGGGTTGAAAAGGATTTGCAAATCATTGTATTCTGTTTATATTTACATCTAACACAATTTCCCAACTCGTGTAAATGAGGTTTGTAGTTGTACAGTTATGCTTGCGTCGCTGCACAGAGTCAAAGACACTTAATGAGGACAAATTAATTCACTCCCTTCTTTTCATTCTGCTACGGTACAACACGAAAAGCTGCCAAATGCATCAAAAAGCGTAAATGCTGTTGAAAAACTTACCGACTTGGATTTAAATTTGTCTGTTAATTTAGTTATCGAATATTGGCCGAGGCCTAATGATTAGGTCAAGTGGGGGTCCACTTAATTACGCACAGGCTACCGCTGAATGTGGCTGTTTTTTTATATGGCGCTTTTCAATTGGCAAAAGAAAATATATGTGGTACCAGACGGTGCTCTGAGTATCTGATCATCGGGCTACCAAACATGCCAAGCTATTATTACTATATGAATAGTCGGGCAAACATGTCACTATTTCTTACTACTCACTCATTGCTACCCTCACTTTCTTCTTGGATAAAATTAGGTGGGTTACGATAGCTGACAGCCAAATGCCAAAAAGTACTCACTATTCTGTTTGTTGCGGTGTCTCTTAACCAATATTGTCAACGTGAAATATTTTTTTAAAGTGTCTGGAACAGTTTTAATGTAGAAATGCGCACTGTACGTCAAAATGGGTCTGAAAACACATGTATTTTTTTCTCCACTTTCATGAATAGGGTGGGAAACATGAAGAGCCCTCTGGCCTCCCTCCCAGCAGTACACTTCTGCACGGTCATCACGCGTCCGGGTCCACGCCATCCGCCGGCCCGCCTGAAGGCTTCACCAGTAAGTTAGATCTCACCTCTTCTCACACATTGACGTTACATGAGCGGGGCATCAGACGCACATGTCCATCCACAGGTCTATCGAGCGGCATGACGCGCTCCTCACACTCTTCCAGCAGCTCGGACATCAAAAGAGAAGACAAAGAGGACGACGACAACTCATCTATTGCAGACAAATCTGAAGAGGAAAAGAAGGATTCCAAAGCGGCGCGCAGTCGAACAAGGTAGAGTTCGCCGCCTCTTCAAACTTTTTTATTCCATTAGGATTACTGATGTGGGATTGGGATGATTTTTGCCTATTTTATTTTATCTGTTCTTGCCTGAGCCAGATAATCATTACCACTGTGTACCGGAGTTCACGTCGCTAAATATTGTACTCACATTAGGAATGCACAATTACAAGTCCAGGTTCCTTTTTACATGCATGCAGGAAATACTTGAGTGCCAGGAAGAGTGCATGTCTTGATAGAATTTGAGAATGACAAGCTGCAATGAATGTGTCATTTTAATGCTATTCACAGTGTGGATCCGCTTTTAAGTTGCTACTCCGCGCTTCCGTGGCAGCAAATAAACTAGGTTTCTTACAGGTTTCATTATTAAGTTAAAGTACCAATGATTGTCACACACACTGATCACCCCCTGGGAGTATCACTGCAAGACTAGAGGACGAGAAATGGCCGAGCGTGCTACACATCAAGCAGGACAACACAAGAAGCCATGTTAACCGCTACGGTTTCAATGTAAAGTGGGGGTGATCAGTCCAAATATCAGTACTACCATGACCTAATATTGTATCAGAATATGATCAATATTAAAGTGGATAGAATGTTTTTTGTCGCTTTTGTCATTGTTTACAACCGTGAGGAACAATTCCCCGCATACAAGTGGGTTTTGAGAGCAAAAATATTATTTAAATGAGGACAAAAACATTTTTAAATGGGAGCCAACAGTAGAGTTTTTTTTTTAATTGTACACTATCCACGTCATTCTGCTCAAGAACTTGTATGTTACATTCAATACCACACATTTAATACATCATTGGATTTAGAACAACACTAGCACATGTGAAATTTAATTGAAAATAAGCTCTATAAAAAGGTATTGTGTTTTGGTTAGTTTCAATGTTTCCTGAAAAAAAAAAACTTTCGGTTCCATAACCTGTAATAACGTCCAAGTACCAGATTGGTACTAGAGATCCGATCGGAGGCCAAAAATGTGGATTGCGACGTCCCTAATTGAAATGGTTATTTTCCTGGGACATTCCTGTTTGTTGCTCTACATTAGTGTTGTAAAAATATATACAGTTCATATCACGGTTATCTTTATTGTCACAGTATTGTGTGAATGTTGTCTTGTCTATCCGTGTTGGCCCTGCGATGAGCTGGCGACTTGTCCAAGGTGTACCCCGCCATCCGCTCGGATGCAGCTGGGATAGGCTCCAGCACCCCTGCAACCCGAAGAGAGACAAGCTTTAAAAAATTAATGGATGGATGTTGAATTTGCTCAAACTATTTATACACACACTGAAATCTTTTAACCAAGGTGTATTCACCAAAAATAAACGCACTATACTTGCTATATAATATTGTTGTGGCTTCTTAGGAGCCATATTATTGCTTTTGAGTGTTTGAACATTTTTATCTTCTGTTTTCATTTGTCTTGGTTTTGGAGTGTTTCTTAATGATAGACAAAACGTGTTTTTTAATGGAGAAATATGTTAATGCACTTTGATTTCATGTTAGAATTTAAAGGTGGACTGCGCTTTTTTTGGAATTTTGATATTTGTTCACAATCATTATGAAAGACATGTAGTTTAAAATTTAAGTAAATGTGATCAAAAGTCTGCTTACAATGGAGCTCATGGGGGTTCAATTTAGAATCGGAATCATTATGAGCCATCATAAAAACATCCAAACACCTCCATTAGTTTTTTATATACATGATGTAACTATATATGTAATGTAGTAATGGGCAGATTTATAATTTATGTATTCTGATCGTTTTAAGCATACATCACTGATTTCTGCACATTGCAGACCTCATGAGCGCCAACAAACATAACAAAACATAACTTACTGTACAAGGTCTGCTGTCAGTAGGATGCAGACTGCTGGGATGTTCATGTAATACCATTTAAGTGAAGAATATCTCATAATCCTCGTGAAGAAACTGGGTGGGGTGCGGGGGGGAACAAACACTTGTCGTGTCCTCGCCAGTTCCAGGTCCTAAATTAGCTGTCAGTGTCCTAACTTGTCAGGTTATCTACCCAGACGTCCCATGTCCGGGTGGGATGCATGATTTATGATCTACAATAAACTTACAGGGAGCAGGGAAGCGAGAAAGCACCAGACCACTCAATGGTGTAAACATAGGGAGACACCGAAGTGAATAGTTTGTCTGTGTTAGCGGTCCTAACAACAATATCACTTATACTTGGTTAATATTCAAATCACGAAATGTAAATTGAGTATTGTTGGCGCTTTTTAAATTGTTATTTATCGGATTTTATTGCCGTATGTAAGCAGTCTTCTATTTACGTTAATTTAATATTGAGAAAGCATTGAAAAAAATCCATCCGCCGGAATGTCTTTCATAACACTTGTGAACGACAGGCAAAATTCCTCAAGAAAGTGCAGTTCCCCTTTTAAACCAGCGAGCGATTAGCTGTCTAGCTGCTTCTCCAGGAAATGAGCAGTATATTAAGTTTTGGAAGTGGGGTAATCAATCACGGTTTCAAAATTACAATTTGAAACGCTAACTGTCCGTAAGTTTACTGCAGTATATTATTATAACAGTAATCATTACATCCCTGCTCCACATTCACACAAGTTATACAGTAGATGAAGATGACAATCCATCTAACATTTGAGTTGATTCTTGTGACCCTTTGATGGCCCTGCTTGGCATTGTTAGGTGTTTAACGATGTTGAAATCCCTCCCCTTCCCTTCATGTCACAATTTCAGAAAGGAGGCGTTGACCCTCCAGATTCTCTCTAGCCTTTCAGACCAGAAAGATGAGTAAGTTTCTCAAGTAGAGAACATTTATTGTGCTTTGTGGGGCTCCTAGGCGACTTTATGCAAAGCACGTGCTCACAGAGCGTGACGCTGCTTAAACATTGATTACATTTACCCTATATGATGAGATTTGAAGCCCAGTTTAGTCCCTGAACTATTTAAGATGTGGAGTTGATTCGTTAAGTTTAGGTGCACAATCCCTGTTGTTTTTTGCAGAATTGTATTGTAACTATCTGTGGTTTGTTTCAATGTTTTCCCACCGCACACAGCTTCATCACAGCTTCTCCCTCCAGCCAAGACAACGAGGACGATGAAGACCTCCCACCCGAAGTGAAGATGGAGAGGGAGCGGGAACGGCGAGTGGCTAACAACGCCCGCGAGCGCCTGCGGGTACGGGACATTAACGAGGCATTCAAGGAGTTAGGGAGGATGTGTCAGCTGCACCTCAGCCATGACAAACCTCAGACCAAACTTCTCATCCTGCACCAAGCCGTCAACGTCATCCTCAATCTAGAACAACAAGTCAGAGGTTGGTCTCCGCCCTAGCTGCTTTCTTCCTCATTATTAACTATTTTTTGTACACTAGTTTGTATTACCACTTTATTTTCGTAAAAAGTAATGACCAATTTTTCCCCCATTGTTATTTTAGTTAAATTCATTACTTTTCTGGCTTATTTACGAATTACCTAAACATTTTTGAACTAAGATTGATTTTTCTTCTCCCCCCTAACTGTCATCAGAGCGCAACCTGAACCCCAAGGCGGCATGTTTAAAGCGTCGCGAAGAGGAGAAAGTGTCTGGAGTGGTGGGTGATGCACCCATGCAGCTCTCAGGAGGCCACCCTAGTATTGGAGGAGATGGCCACAATCCAGTTGGTCATATGTAACACCAGGTAGGCTTTAAAACATCTTACTATTACAGTGGAACCTTTTGAGGTCCAACGCAATCAATCCTATTAACCTTTGTTGGACCTGAAATCAGGTGTTTTTAAACTGATCATCTCTGGAGGGCAAGGAATAACTAAACATGCTGCACTACACACAGTAGGAAGATATGCTAACTGCGAGCCAGAGCTCTTGAACACCTACTCTGTGGCCTAGTGGTTAGAGTGTCCGCCCTGAGATTGGTAGGTTGTGAGTTCAAACCCCGGCCGAGTCATACCAAAGACTATAAAACAATGAGACCCATTGCCTCCCTGCTTGGCACTCAGCATCAAGGGTTGGAATTGGGGGTTAAATCACCATGCCCGGGCGCTGCCCACTGCTCTCCTCACTTCCCAGGGGGTGATCAAGGGGATGGGTCAAATGCAGAGGACAAATTTCACCACACCTAATGTGTGTGTGACAATCATTGGTACTTTAACTTAACAGAAACTGGGAAACACTGTCTGTCACTTTGT
This sequence comes from Nerophis ophidion, assembly GCF_033978795.1. Taxonomy (NCBI): domain Eukaryota; kingdom Metazoa; phylum Chordata; class Actinopteri; order Syngnathiformes; family Syngnathidae; genus Nerophis; species Nerophis ophidion. The sequence continues at coordinate 24,865,990 of NC_084636.1, read as the reverse complement.
TTTCATGCACTAAATTAGTCTGATTTTGGAAATAGTTAGTTTTTATGTATTTTAACACCTACGTGTGGAGTCCAAATGTCCATGCACTCTCTAATGCGACTATTGGTCGCACACCATATGCCTCCCGTACACTGGGGGGCGCTTGTTTCATTTTAGCGTGGACAATTTGATTACTTTTCCGGTTTACCCATGACGTCACATCAGGCTTTGCGGATCCTTACAACTTGCTTGTTTTGACTGATGTCCGCTGTGATCTTGGCACAGATTACAAATGCATGTCTCTAATGGCTATGCTGATGTTAAATAGCAGACAGCATCGAGAAATTATCTTGAATTGGGCTACGAACATGACGCTACTACCAAAAATGTACCGGGTCAGATGCAAAGAAAGGCAACGGTAGAGTTTTTTCAAAGGAATTTTTAGACGAAAATCACGGAAACAAAACTTTTGAATGTTCAGTCTTAAGACTCTGTGAATTGATGGAAGTAGTTTGAAATACAAAGGAAAATACCGTTTTGTGCCCCGACTGATATCCAGAGGAAGGTTGCTATTGTTCTGGACTATCTCGCCCGTTGTGCGAAAAGTTATTCAGTTGGCGTGAATAAATGCAATGTGAAGAGGTTTATGTACACTTTGTTATTCGCCTTTATAATACCTGCTTTATTATCTTTAATTTCATTCATATTTCCCTACCTTTGTTACTTTTTTTCTACCATTGATGCCTTTTCAAAATGTTCTGTTCTTTTAATTTGTGAGTCAAATAAACAGTCCCCTGTTTATTACAGTTATGTTTTTATTGAATGGTATCTGCTTCCGGGTTGTATTCCGTGCTTTGAGACTGGCACATGCGCGATACGAAGGGTCACCTGTGGCGTACACACCCCTTCGAGAGATCTGGTTTCCAATTATATAATCCAGGTGTGTTAGTCCGAATTTACAAAAACCAAACATGATCGTATTAAGGTTTTACCATGGCTTGTATGAGGCTAATTTAGATCTGAACTATTTGTGAAATCGGACTAATTTAGTGCATGGACATATACTGACTGCTTGAGATTACGTGCTGAAATTCCGCCCTCATTGCGGACTCGCTGGCAGGCACAGAATGTCTGTATTACTAAATTATTGGTCCATATTGGGAGAATAAATTTACCTACTAGGGTAATCGGAAGAAAAGTACAATTTTTATATCTAAATATTTTTGAATCACACTATTTGCTCTGATTTAACTTAACAGTGCTCAAAGTACACCAGTACTTGGAACAAAAATAATAAATAGACCACTTGATTACTCAAATTACCGATAGCTGCAGTTCTATATATGGTTTTCTTTATCGGGATCTGTGTGTTCTATGGCCAATTATGCAAGTTAAAATCTATACCACTCCCCTTTGGTTTCTAGCCCGTAGACAAGTTAATTCAGGACCCTGAAGGCAGGTCGACATCATGTAAGAATCTTAACTGTCATACAAGTGTCCAAATTAGTTAACCACGGAATAAGAACACTTGAAAGCCTCGCTTGCCCTGGGAAAAATTGCTGCTTGTGCTTGCTTGCCAAGTGACTTTTTTTTTTTATGTTTTCAGACTTTTTGATGTATACTTGGGCAACATTTTAACAAAAATGTGCAGTTCCACTTTTAATAACACGTTTCTTTTGCAATCCTTATGATAAACAAGAACAATTTTTTTTAAGGTTTTTTTTTGTATTCTAAATTGTAATTATCGGCTCGATCTAGGTGACTAACAATACTGCTAAGGTGAGCGATCCATTCTGCCTCTAAATGACTGCAAGAATAAATTTACATTCCGTAACCTGTATAATAACCAAGCTGTAGCGACATTGTTATTGTAAAAGCGAACACTAAGAAACTGTTTTTCTAGCATGGTAACACATCACCTTGTTATGGCATTAGCTGTAACCTAACTTCTACGTCAGCAGCTGAATAGCTTTTGAGTTTGTAATACACAACACAATGCGATAGAACACAAATCTGCACAGACTGAAAAGCATGAACATTCATATAACCGTATTTATAAAGAATTAGCCCACATTTCATGTTTTGTTTATACATAGCTACCTCAACAGTGTATGTAGTTTACTAACAAGCACTATGTGCTGCATGTATAATGATCAATATTATAGTGTCCGTATGGTCAAGCTGGCCGGGGACGTTTACAGTTGACTTTGGGCTGGTGGAGGAAGGTTTCTACCAGTGCAGGGTTTGTTAGCGCAACAATTTGTCTTTCGTTGTGATGCCCTTTCTTTGAGTAGTGTTCTCCTCGCCAGATACAAAAAGCCTTTCCATCGATAAAATTGTTTGCCACACTGTACAGCAGATGTACTTCAATTTGATCAGCATAACTTGGCTCCAAGGTCCACATTTACACTGTCAAATCACACCGCTTCTGATTCTCTTGGCCTCCATCTGCGCGAATGTTTCACCCTCTTTGTGCTCTCTAAGTTTTTATAACCAACAATTCGTCCTCTCTAAATTCAGGTTAAAAAAATATAAGGTTGTGAATCCTCATTTGTTCAAGAAATCTGCTAGGTTAAAACACACACACACACGTTTTTTGCCACACACACTTGTTGACGGAAGTAAGAAGTGCACTGAAATAAATGCGCCCAGGAAATAATTTTCAGCAATGCTTAAAATGACAAGGGGATTTGCATATATATAAAACCTTATCTTTAGAATCCTACAAAAAGATATTCTTTGTTTCTCATAAGGATTGTGAATGAGACAAAAAAAAAAAAAAGTGCAGTTCCCCTTGAATAAAGTTGACTTCTTGTCACTTTAACCATATTGTACTGAACATCCAATACAACATTTTCCTACATAACAATAACTGCTTCAATTGTCATCATCACATGTTCTGTCTTTATCCGACATCGAGTGTTAGACTTAAGAGGTTCCACTGTAACAAATAGCACACTGTTTGTGTTGTTGAGATAAAGTTGTCTTTGTTTTCCCCCACAGATGCTTTGGTGTTTCCTTGGCTCCCAGTGGATGTGGCCTTAACAGATTTCTTCCACCACCCATTAACTCGATATATGTGTGTGTCATTTATATACATACACATATACTGTATATATGTGTATGTATATAGACACACACTCACACACATGTGGACATACCTGTGTGGTGTCCATTTAACTTTCATGATGTACACACATGCATACTGCCAAAATGGACACAGCCTGTCACACTCCCAACCAAGACGACAAGCTCAAATGTGAAGAACTGTTGGGGTTTGTTTTTTTCGGATTTATTTTATACATGTACAAAAAAACCTTTTTGGACATTTTGATTTCCACAATATGTTTCATCACCAGAGAGAGATATTTTTTTTTCTCTGTCCTGCCACAAATTGGGACTTTTGACACACTGCCGAGAGGTGCTCTGGTGAATGCAAAAGAAGAAAACACAAATTGAATCAAGGATTTGTGCCTCATTGTTACATGTTTTCTATTTGACATTGAAGCAAATTGCTTTATATGTTAAGGAACATTAATTATGGAGGGATTGCTTATGTGTATGAGCAATTATTTTTAATGTATGTCATTCCCAGTGTGATGGTACAGTCTTACATATGTTATGTAACCAAGCCCATAGTTGAATTGCCTAAATTCGTTTTTTGTTTTTTTATAAATCAGCAATTGTTTTTGGGGGGACACAAAATGAAAGGTGGACATTTTTCTTAAAAAGATGAGAACTGGAGATGCTGGACAACCTAAGAATTAAGGACTCTTAATTCCTGGAAGCTGATCGTTCTCGTTTTTTTTTTGTTTTGTTTTGTTTTTTGTTAAAAATCCAAGTGTTCGGTCTTTGCTACAAAAATGTATGCTGACAAGACAAAGCACAGCTGTGTAAGGTTGCAAGTTGGGTGTTGAAGGCCGAAAAATATGAAGCCATTTGCTCATAAAGAGACCAGCGCTTCTCTGCCAGCAGACTTGAGGGCTCCGGTTTATTTGCTTCCCTCCAATTCTTACAAACGTCCTTTTCCACTGCATTCTTTTCTGAAAACAAAGCATTCCCATTGAATTAGCCCCCCCTCGCCTTCCTCCTCACCTTCTAACAGAAGTGTTGACTTGTAAATTCACTCCATACATTACTCTTGATATGTTTCATTTTTCAAAATTTAAATATATATAAAATATCTATTTTTTGTTAGCCTATACATTGTAGATTTTTTTTTTTACATAAATGGCAATATTAGTTTGAAGTTTAGAGTGTATTGTAGATGAACTTTACAAGGGGATGTTTGACATTTACATGTTGGCGCGGGGGAGTAAAGAGGCGATTTGATTAAATGTTAAAGGGGAGACGTTATTTCCACTTAGAAGTTGATGTCAGCTAACCGGAAGAATTTTTACGTTAATGATTTGGGGCGCACAAATGTGGAGTGGATGGTTTGGGTTTGTCTTTGGAACAGTAATTATGCAACTGTTTGTTTTGAATGTAGCCGCCATACTTCATGTGGATCGCCTTCATTTCGTCAAATTTTCCCGTTCCTGTCCACGTTGTACTTTTCGTTTCTCTTTCCACGTCTGATTGGAGGCAGACAATTTGGGGCAAGGTTGATTGCTAAAACCAGGAGAACAAACCAGTGTTATTGTGATGTTATTCCCATGTCATGTTGTGAATATCTCCTACCAACATGTAATCACAAATGGGAGGTAGATCATTTTGCGTGTTTTTGTTTTTATTTTATATATATAAATATATATATATATATAAATATATATACAAGAAGCGACGATGAAGACGACCTATACAAATCAACAGTGTGGCCTTTTCATCCTCAAGACTTAAACGATGTCATGACGGGAGAGTGATACCTTACCAGTGCCTGAATTTATGTATTTTTTGTTTAAGACCGTTTTTGTTTTTTTTTGTCAACCATATCATTTCATTTATCATGGAGATTAAAAAAAGAGGTACTTGTTCATTCCCCCACCCTCCCTGTTCCTAAATGCTTTTTTCAATTTTTCAGGAAAAAGTTTAAATCGTATAAAGAGATTTTTTTCTTTCACTGTATCTAGTTAAAACAAAAAAAATAAATAAATGTTACGTAGATCTTGTTTAGATTTATTGCTTTTGTTTTCTTATGATTATTCGACTGGATTATATTTGTCCTAACTGCTGTTTCATGGGTCCAAGTCTTTCTAGCGATGCTTGCTTTTTGGCTCTGGAAGATTTTTATAAGTAGTTAGCGAAGCATTTTCTGTATTTTTTTTTTTGTGTGTGTGTGTGTGTGCACGCCATCTTCTGCCCTGCCGCAATGACTGTTTCACTTCTTTCCTACTTTTTTGTTGCATTTGAACATCTCATTTGAATTGAAAATGGCTTGACCTTTTGATTTCTAAACAGCTCCCAATTTACTTTAGATTTAAAAGAAAAATTTCAACAGGCTTGGGATACTTTTGGTATATGATATTACTTTTAAGTTCAGATACCTTCCCATATTTTGATCACAAAAAGTTGGTAAAAAAAAAAAAAAAAAAATTAAATGACATTGCATTCATAAGACAAAGCTATCTTTGTGTGGATTGACTCCGGCAGGGCCCCCTCAGAGTGCCTCTCTCGAAATATCTATAAATATATAAATATAGTTGACATCTGTCCTGTATATAACAGTAATGTAGCAATAAATGTTCCATTTTTAATAACAGATTATACCATTTTTCCTATGTCTTTGGTTTTTTTTGGGGGGGGGGAATTGTGTACATTGAAAGGACAATAAAGGAAAACATTTTAACGAAGGGGTGATGGTAGTTTTGATAATGTTTTTTTTTATATATTTATGAAGCCGCAGTTTGCTACATGTGCAGAAAATTTAAAAAAAAAAAAACATCACCTGAAACGACCCTCGGCAAGCATGCTAAATTTGATCAGGCATGTAAAAGGGCAGCGCGGGGTCCTCAGCTACACTTGCATGGAGGAGTAAACAAACGGTGAAGGTCAGAATGTTCCAGAAAATGCTCAATAAGTTCGTCGGAGCCAAGAACATTGGGATTTTAAGAACGTGGTAGGTTTAACTAATAACCGTAGCGGAATGTGCGGCTGTGTTGAGCCAAATGCCAGCGTAATTATAGCGGTGTCCTTCTCTGTGACCCATTAGGCTGGAAGAAAGCTAACGTTAGCTTAGCCACGTTAGCTTCCCAGTTAGTTTTCACTGTGATTTAGCATGACTCTTAATAGTAACATTTTGTTTTATGTCATTTATTTGATCATTTTTGCTGGCACCGGTGCCAGTGAACTTGATTTCGTCCTTAAGTAGTTATAGACAGTTAAGCTACTTATTGATTTGTTCAAATTAATTTACTGTATTATTGATGTACTAACCCAGTGTTTTTCAACCACTGTGCCGCGGCTCACCAGTGTACCGTGGGAGATGTCATTTCACCTAATTGGGTTGAACATGTTTTTTGCAAACCAGTAATTATATTCCGCAAACGTGTTGTGTTTGAGTGTCTGTGCTGTCTAGGGCAGTGTTTTTCAACCTTTTTTTGAGCCACAGCACTTTTTTTGCGTTGAAAAAATTTGGAGGAACACCACCAGCAGAAATCGTTAAAAAAAACGAAACTCAGTTGATAGTAAAAAGGCCTACTTAAATGAGATGTTCTTATTTAAACGGGGATAGCAAGTCCATTCTATGTGTCATACTTGATCATCTTGCGATATTGCCATATATTTGCTGAAAGGATTTAGTAGAGAACATCAACGTTAAAGTTCGCAACTTTTGGTCGCTAATAAAAAAGCCTTGCCTTTACCGGAAGTAGCAGACGGTGTGCGCGTGACGTCACGTGTTGTAGGGCTCCTCACATCGTTTACAATCATAGCCACCAGCAGCAAGAGCAATTCAGACCGAGAAAGCGATTATTTCCCCATTAATTTGAGCGAGGATGAAAGATTTGTGGATAAGGAAAGTTAGAGTGTAGCACTAAAAAAAATAAAAAGAAAAGTCGACGGCTCCAGGCGACGGCAGTGTGAGCGATTTAGATGTTATTAGACACATTTACTAGGATAATTCTGGAAAATCCCTTATCTGTTTATTGTGTTAAAAGTGTTTTAGTGAGATTATGAAGTAATACCTGAAAGTCGGAGGGCTGCAGTGAACGCCAATGTCTCTGAGAGAAGCCAATGGAGGAGCCAAGATCACAGCAGCCTTTTTGACAGCTGCAGGAGGAGGTCGCATAATCTGCTAAAGTCTCCGGTAAGAGCCGACTTAAAGTCACAATTTTCCCATCCAAAAACTTACTGGTTGACGTAGAGAAACATGTTCGCTTGACCGCTCTGTGTCAAAGCTTCATAACAAAGAAACACCGGCTGTGTTTTGGTTCCTAAAGGCAGCTGCAATCCACCACTTTCCACCAACAGCATTCTTCTTTATAGTCTCCATTATTAATTGAACAAATTGCAAAAGATTCAGCAACACAGATGTGCAAAATGCTGTGTAATTATGCGATGAAAAGAGACTACTTTTAGCCGTGAGTGGTGCTGGGCTGAAATGTCTGCTCCAACCCATAACGTCACAAGCACGCATCTACATAAGCGTCATCATTCCGCAACGTTTTCAACAGCATACCTCGCGGGAAATTTAAAATTGCAATTTAGTAAACTAAACCGGCCGTATTGGCATGTGTTGCAATGTTAAGATTTCATCATTGATATATAAACTATCATACTGTGTGGTCGGTAGTAGTGGGTTTCAGTAGGTCTTTAAACCATAACCAAGCATGCATCACTATAGCACTTTTCTCAAAGTGGGTCTACTGTCATGACCTGTCACATCACACCGTGACTTATTTTGAGTTTTTCTGTGTTTTCCTGTGTGTAGTGCTTTAGTTCTTGTCTTGCGCTCCTATGTTGGTGTTGATTGTCATGCCATGTATGGATGTACTTTGTGGACGCTGTCTGCTCCACACGCTGTAAGTCTTTGCTGTCGTCCAGCATTCTGTTTTTGTTTACTTTGTAGCCAGTTCAGTTTTAGTTTCGCTCTGTATAGCCTTCCCTAAGCCGCAATGCCTTTTCCTAAGGGCACTCACCTTTTGTTTATTTTTGGTTTAAGCATTAGATACATTTTTAACTACACAGTGCTTACCGCTGTTTCCGACATCTACAGAGCAATTAGCTGCCGAGCTCTAGGCAGCACAGACACTCAACAACAATACATAATTTGCAGATTATAATTATTGGTTTGAAAAAATATTTTTAACCTAAATAGGTGAAAGTAAATAATCTCCCACGGCACACCAGACTGTGTCTCATGGCACACTAGTGTGCCAAGGCACAGTGGTTGAAAAACACTGTTCTAAGGATCGGCAGAGTAAATGTGTAACACTACCATATCAGTAGGTGGCAGCTGGTAGCTAATTGCTTTGTAGATGTCGGGAACATGGTTGGTTGTGATCAGTATATGCAAACGACAGCGGGAGGCAGTGTGCAGGTAAAAAGGTATCTAATGCTTAAACCAAAAATAAACAAGGCGAGTACCCCTAAGAAGAAGCATTTAAGGCTATGCAAAAAATAAACTAAAACTGAACTGGCTGCAAAGTAAACAAAACCAAAATGCTTGACATCAGCAAAGACTTGCAGCGTGTGGAGCAGCAGACGGCGTCCACAAAGTGCATCCGTACATGACATGACATTCCACACCAAAATAGGAGCGCAAAACAAGAACTAGAACACTACACACAGGAAAACACTAAAAAACTCAAAATAAGTCACGGTGTGATGTGACAGGTGGTGACAGTACACCTACTTTGAGACGGTTTAATTTTTTTATATTTTCTGCTAGTGGTGTGCCTCGGGATTGTTTCAATGAAAAAAAATATGCCTTGGCTTAAAAAAGGTTGAAAAACACTGTACTAACAACCTACTGTGAAATATAAGGCTGAATATAGATACAAGAGGGTTTTTACTATCAATCGATGAGTCAAAGTTTATTTATATAGCCCTTAATCACAAGTGTCTCAAAGGGCTGCACAAGCCACACCGACATCCTCGGCTCAGATCCCACATTAAATATGAATACATTGCTTAACACTGCCAAACAGCTAATGGAGGGGTCCCCAATGTGTAGTTTGGATCAAATAGGTGTGTACATTTGGTACATTGGCGTTTCATATATTTGAATTGCCACTGGTTGGAACACTTCATTACTTTGTAGATGGGGCGGATGTTATTGTCAAAAAAAAAGACCATTTCTTAAACGTTTGCGTTTTCAGCTAACTTTGGTAGATGCTTACCATACACCGTTCTAAGCTAGTGACTCCCTGCTGGTTTTACTTATGGCAAAGTTGGGTTCACAGTAAAAAAGATGGAGACCCTTGCATCAAATGTAAGGGTAAAGTCCTAATTCTATATCTTGCTCAAACCTGCTCAGTGGCCTTGTGGTTAGAGCATCCGCCTTGAGACTGTAAAGTTGTGAGTTCAAACCCTGGCCGGGTCAAATGGGACACATTACCTCCCTGCTTGGCACTCAGAATCAAGGGTTGGAGTTTGGTGTTAAATCACCTAAATGATTCCAGAGTGTGGCCACCGATGCTGCTCACTGCTCCCCTCACCTCCCAGGGGGGTGAACATGGGGATGGGTCAAATGCAGAGGACAATTTCACCACACCTAGTGTGTGTGTGGCTATCATTAGGACTTTTTAATTATTGACGTTATTCCTATTTAGGGGTTCAATTTCTGAGTTTTTGTTTTAAATGTGTTTTTTCTTCTATTTTGTGCTCATCTAGGGTACCAAACATGGTCGCCTGGGGGTCATTGGGCGGCGTGGCGCTTGTCCACTTCACAGACTGGCGATTATTCCTTGACTATGTGCCATACATTAAGGGGAAGTTCAACAAGGATGAGTGAAGTCTTTTTTTCCCCCAATCAATTGTGAGTCTTTTTTTTTTTTAATCACTTTGATTTATTTTTTCATCAATCCCTTTACTATTGCTTGTCCTTTTTCGGGCTCGCGGGGGAGATGGAGTCTATCCCAGCTGTATTTGGGCAGAAAACAAGGTACACCCTGGACAAGTTGCCAGCGCAGATATACAGACAACATTCACACTCGCACTCAATTAGTCACGCTGAAACATTTGCAATACTTGTATGGCAGTTGAAGGCAAGGCGTTAAGACAGGCCTGTGCAATTATTTTGGGACACATTTAGAGAAGAAAAATGTGTCTGGGGGCCGGTATAACTATTTTTAAGAACACTAATGCAAAACCTCACATTATTGTCTGATTGAATGCTAAAAATGTTATGACAGACCACTTAAAGAACAGAAAGGAATTTTGATTTTTTTTACTGAATGAGACAACCAGAATGTACATGAAAATAAAGAATGTGGGATTTACAATATTAACTATGAACGATAAGTCACTGAATATTGACAACCATGTCACATCCCCCACCTACACTTTGATATATCTCTAAGCTTTATAACTTTCTTTTAAAAATCTCCTTCCGCGTCTGTCCCTGACACCCCCATTTTCAGGCTGGCTCTGGAAACACCCTTGTGTTCCCACCCACACAGCTTGGTGCCCCGTCTGAGCTGCTGTGACTTAGATTACCATAATAACTAGTATATCATGCAAAAGCACAGATTCCAACCATAGAAATACTTTGTATAGTTCAGGACTTAGTCAATTAAAAACATCACTGCACATCGTAATGGCAGCTACAGTTTTAATATCTAAAAAAAGTATTTGGGAATGTCCGGCGGGCCAGATTAACTAAGGGGCCGCATGCCCGGGGGCTCTATTGTAAACAAACTTTTGATTGCATTCATTTATTGGTAAAAATGCATTAAACATTTTTTTAAAACTCTGTCATCATGTCTTTCATAATGATTGTGAACGATAGGCAACGTTCCAAAAAAAAGGTCAGCTCCCCTTTAAAGGTTAAAAGTTGATTAGCAGCACTAAATTGGCCCTAGTGTGTGAGTGTGAATGTTGTTTATGTATCTGTGTTGGCCCTGCGATGAGGTGGCGACTTGTCCAGGGTGTACGCCGCCTTCCGCCTGTTTGCAGCTGAGATAGGCGCCAGCGCCCCCCGCGACCCCAAAGGGAATAAGCGGTAGAATATGGATGGATGGATGGATGGAGGTATGCAATTGCATGCGGTACATGCAGTTTGTTCTGTGAAAATTTAAATAACTATTGTAATACGTTAAATAAGAACAATAGAAAGTACTTTATTTACTCACATTATATATAGGATTTCACAGGCCATATAAAAGGATGTGGAAGGTCATATCGTCTGGCCTTGAGTTTGTCACCTGTGCAATACACTATTGGACAATTTTGCCCAGTATTTCAAGTCAACGGATAATAATGTAATAACTGCTTTAAGTTTACATGCTTTGGGGTAAAAAGAAGCACACACAAGGATGCACCAGTTATTATTGTAGTAATTATAGGATCAGTTAGGGCTGCAACTGATAACTATTTTGATAGTCGACTAGTCATCGATTATCTTATTATTATTGTTCCTTTTCGTTGCATCGCAAACTGACACTGCTCTAAAAACTACTTGAATTGATTAAGACAGCGTTTAGCTGACGGACTATGGCTAAAATGATAGCTAAAACTATTTTTCATCCAACTTCGTCTCACACTTGCTAGCCAGCTTGCAAGGTACAAGCTAACAATCTTACTGAGTTGAAACTGCATCATTCAGATGTCCGACATTTCTTTCCTTCAAATGCTCTCGTATAACAGATATAGTGTCATACAAACAAGATCTGCTTTGCAAAATGAGCAGGGCATTCATCATTTTAACAGAAGTAGGAGGAAATATTCCCACACTTGACATGTTTTCAGTCGCGATCTCGATGCAAGTGGCGGTGCTGACTCGCTTCCCTCCGGAAAAACACAAGTAATGACGTCACAGCTATGTCGGCCACAAATGTTATTGTCGACGAATCGTTGCACCCTTTGTATTAGTCGCTGTAAAGTTATCATTAACTTAGCAGTGAAGATGTTTGAAAAGCTACAATTTGTGGCATTGGTGGTTGCATCTGCAACAACCAACCAGCTAGCTAGCTTTAGCATGAGTTTTTTCTGTGCTTGTCACTGGGCTTTTGCACAAGTAGTCATAATAATAGTAAACAAACATATACCACTAGGTACAGTAAAGTATTGAGACCCCTTTAAGATGTTCACTCTTTGTTTGTTTGCTGCCATTTGTGAAATCAAAAAAGTTAATTTTATTTTTCATTAATGAACATTCTGCACCCCATCATGACAAAAAAACTGATGTAATTTTTTTTCCAAATTTATTAAAAATAAATTCAAAAATCACATGTACATAAGTATTCACTATGTAAAGCGCTTTGAGTCACTTGAGAAAAGCGCTATATAAATATAATTCACTTCACTTCACTATTCAGATCCTTTGCTCAATACTTTGATGATGCTTCCTTGGCAGCAATTACAGCCTCAAGTCTAATATGATGCCACAAGCTTGACATACCTTTCTTTGGGATGTTCCACTCTCAAGCTCCATCAGATTGGATACGAAGCAATAGTTTTCACATAGGATATCGCTGTACATTGCTGCATGCATCTTAGTCTAGTCAGTAAGGTGACCAAGAACCCGATGGTCACTTTGTCAGAGCTACAGAGGACAACCGTCTCTGCAGCAAACCACCAATAAAGCCAAAAAGATATAGTGGCCAGGCGGAAGCCATTTCTTAGTAAAAAAAAAAGTTTGCCCAAATGCACCTGAAAGACTCAGACCATGAGAAACTAAATGATCTTGTCTGATGAGACAAAAGTTGAACTTTTTGGAGGAAACAAGGAACCACTCATCACTAGGCCAATAGTTTTCAATTGGCAGGAACTGGGAGACTAGTCAGGATATAGGGAAATATACCTGTTTATGCAGCAATATACATATACATCCTGGATGAAAACCAACACTTTTCATCCAATCTGATTGAGTTTGAGGGGTCATCATTGGCGGTCACTCGAAGCGAGTATGACGATCCTCCTGGTAGGAGGTATCCCTTTTATGGAGGATGCCTGTGTGTGACTTTGTTTAATGTGGGGAGACTGGTGCACAGACAGTCACCACACGATCCTTAACAGATCCGGGTCAGGGTCCAGTGGCATGGAGTCCAAGACGACTGGGGATCCTTTTCTGCTGCAGCCTTCATCCGCAATCCCAGTCGTTGTGACGCTCCATAGGGTGAGCAATCATCCTCCGCCTGTTCCACCGTTGAGGTCTTGGGTTGTTATTTCCCCATAACTGGGCCCTCATGGATGTGGGGGGTGCCTTCTTCCGCCATAGCAGCCGTTTTGGTAGTTCTTACATCTACCGTCTTCCCCATGCTCCGCCGTTGAGGTCTTCACCGTATCCCTGGCTAGGGGGCAGTCAGGTACTAGGGGGCGGCATAGCTCGGTTGGTAGAGTGGCCGTGCCAGCAACTTGAGGGTTGCAGGTTCGATTCCCGCTTGTGCCATCCTAGTTACTGCCGTTGTGTCCTTGGGCAAGACACTTTACTCACCTGCTCCCAGTGCCACCCACACTGGTTTAAATGTAACTTAGATATTGGGTGTCACTATGTAAAGCGCTTTGAGTCACTTGAGAAAAGCGCTATATAAATATAATTCACATAAAATTCACATACTAGGCCTTTGCCAAGGGCCGCCTGGGGTAACAGTAGTAAAGGGGTTAACCTCCTAGTGCCCCAAGACCCCATAGAGGAGCCTCCACTGCCGGATGCACTTTAACGTCATGCCCAGGATACGTTTCAGGGGTGCTGCAGAGAGGAACGGGCAAAACTTCCCAAAGATAGGTGTGCCAAGGTTGTGGCATCGTATTCAGAAATATTTAAGGCTGTAATTGCTGCCAAACGTTCATCAACAAAGTATTGAGCAAAGGGTCTGAATACTTGCGTACATGTGATTTTTTTTTTTTTTTTATAAAATTGTGAAAATTTCGACATCTGTTTTTGTTTTGTTTTTTACAACAAGATTGGTTGCTAATTTTACATTAATGAGAAATAATATTAACTTTTTTGATTTTAGCAAATGGCTGCAATGAGCAACACATTTAAAAGGGGCCTGGATACTTTCCATACCCAACTGTAGAAGTAATTTGGGAACTGTTCGGCTCTTTGGAGAAAGAAATGAGTTCTGTAATGGAGAAAAGTTGACTCAACCTTTGTGTTGTGAATACCACACTGAGCATGGAGAAAAGAAGAAGAGCAAAGAACTCTCAGAAAACCAAGATTGTGGAAAAACATGGACATACTCAAGTCCATCTCCAGAGATCTAAATGTTCCTGTGTCTACTGTGCGCAATATCAAGAAGTTTCAAGCCAATGGCACTGTAGCTAACCTCCCTGTATGTGGACGGAAGAGAAAAATTTATGAAAACTGCAACGAAGGATTGTTAGAATTGTGGATAAAGAACCTTGATCCACTTTCAAACAAATTCAAGCTGACCTGCAGACACAGGTTAGGGTTAGGGTGTCAGTGTCAGCTCGCACTAACCGTCACCATCTCAATGAAAAGGGACGCTATGGTAGGAGACCCAGGAGGACCCCGCTGCTGTCACAGAGACATAAAAAAGCAAGACTTGAGTTGGCAAAAACTGACCAGAAGAAGCCAAAATCCTTCTGAGATGAACGCCTGATGGACAGATGTGACTAAAGTGGAGCTTTTTGGTAAAGCACATCATCACACTGTCTACAAAAAAACCAAATGAGGTCTTCAAAGAAGAAATTACCATCCCTACATTCAAACTTGGTGGAGGTTCACTGATCTTTCGGCGTTGCTTTGCTGCTTCTGGTACCGGATGCCTTGACTTTATGCATGCTATCATGAAATTTGAGGACTACCAAGTAATTTTTGGGCATAATGTAGGGCCCCGTGTCAGAAAGCTGGGTCTCCGTCAAAGGTCATGGGTCTTCCAGCAGGACAACAACCCAAAGCATACTTCAAAAAGCACACAGAAATGGCTTAAGACGAAGCGCTGGAGAGTTCAGAAGTGGCCATCAATGAGTCCAGATCTAAATTCTATAGAACATCTGTGGAGAGATCTAAAAACAGCAGTTGGGAGAATGCATCCTTCAATTCTGAGAGACCTGAAGCAGTTTGTAAAAGAAGAGTGGTCCAAAATTACAATAGCAAGGTGTAATAAACTCATTGAAGGTTACAGGAAGTGATAGAATTCAGTTATTTTTTCCAAAGGGTGTGCTACCAAATATTAAGTTGAAGGTGCCAATAATTTTGTCCAGTCCATTTTTGGAGTTCTGTGTGAAATAATATCAGATTTGGCTTTTTGGGTTTTTTTTTTTTGGTTTTAGACTTAGACTTCCTTTATTGTCATTCAAATTTGAACTTTACAGTACAGATAAGAACAAAATTTTGTTGCATTAGCTTGTTTTAGTGCAGGATAAAAGAGCAATGAGGTGCAGATATAAATAGATTTACTGTACAGATAATATATTCCACTTTTGCATACGCATCCACGTTTACGGATGTATGTTATCTTTATATTTTTTATAGTCCAGCGAGTTAATCTGTGAATGTGAGTGTGAATGTTGTCTGTCTATCTGTGTTGGCCCTGCGATGAGGTGGCGACTTGTCCAGGATGTACCCCGCCTTCCGCCCAATTGTAGCTGAGATAGGCGCCAGCGACCCCAAAAGGGAATAAGCTTTAGAAAATGGATGGATGGAGTTAATCTGTTTTTGGGAGGAATTAAGGGTATTATTCTGATGCCTTCAAGAGTCTTATGGCCTGAGGGAAGAAGCGTTTACAGAACCTGGAGGTTCTGCTACGGAATCTCTTTCCGGAGTCCAGCAGTGAAACCAGTCCTTGGTGGGGGTGGGCGGAGTCTGCAGATTTTCTGAGTCCTGGTCAGGCAGCGGCTTTTTGCGATCTCCTTCATAGGAGGAAGAGGAGTCCTGATGATTTTTTTCCCCCGTCCTCACCACTCTCTGCAGATACTTCCAGTCTGAGGCACTGCAGGCTCCAGTCCAGACAGAGATGCAGTGGGCTCTCTATAGTGCTTTTGCAAACAAAATAAATAAACATGTGAATACCAAAGCATTTGTCATTTCAACAGTTTTCTGGGAGAAGTGGTGCATTATCTGACTGAAATGCAGGAGTGCTAATATTTCTGGCCATGAATGTAAATGCAGTTTACACTACTGGGATGTTATAATATATAAACGTACAACACTATGTTGTATATAGCTGATTTACTGCAACTAAAACTAATCAGAAGTGCAAATAACGGATATTATATGGACGTTTACATCTTGAGCAACCATCTTTGGAACCAACTCAGGTGGTGGTGAGAATGCTCCGACTTCAAGGGGCGTTCCAGTTATAATTCCGACTCGGAACTCTGAAATTCCGACCCTAACCCTAACCCAGTGCAAATGGGACGCACCATAATCACCAAGTAATCTGTCTTTTTAGCCACTGAAAGTGCACTCTGGGACTGTAACCCCAAGCCTTTGCCCCTGCCTTTAATGCTGCTACTGCCATTAAAACTCTGACACAATCAAGTTTAGTTACACATTTTCTCCCATGCTGTCTTACAAACAATTTAAAGATGATCCAAATATGTGTTTTTCTTTTCTCTTATGAAGTACAATAAATGTTAACTCGGAGGAACGTGAGTTTTGTCGGGGCCAAGCTTGTATTTTTAAGACGCTTGTTTTTTTAATTTGATTGTCAAACGTACGGCCGGCGGGATGCGTTTGCCAAGTATAAAAATGAGCCGAAATTTTTGAATGAAAGAAAGTGCTGTTCTAGATGTGTCCACTTGATGTTGCAATAGTAATTCTTTGTAGCTTTGTAGATTATGCTGCATATGTAAAAACAATATGATGTTAGTGTACCAGTCAAGGAAAATGAGCAAACTACATAAATAACATCCTATTTTGATGTTTTTTTAAACATGATAGATCTGAAATGAACACCAATGAGTTAACCGATTAACATTATCACGTAATTTATTCAGAAAGTACCGTATTTCCTTGAATTGCCGCAGGGCAGTCAGTATGCGCCTGCCTCGAATTACTGCTGGGTCAAACTCGCTTCGCAAAATAATTAGCGCATGCTTAGTATTACCGCTTGGTCAAACCTGTGACGTCACGAGTGACACTTCCCCTGTCATCATTTTCAAAATGGAGGAGGCTGATTTCAATACCGGTAATTTGAAATCGCATAAAGGGAATGAGATTAAAAAGCTATTCAGTAGGATTTAAGGTCCAAGCTTACATCACGCTCAAATTTTTACTGCATGCCTTTGGTAAGTGCTGGAGTGAGAAGAGGTTTTAAAATAATTAGCTCATGCTTACTTTTACCGCATGCCTTTGGTAAGCGCAGGAGTGAGAAGATGCTTTAAATTAATTAGCGCCCCGGCGGCAATTAAAGTAAATACGGTATAAATAACGTCAAATGAAGATAGAATCGCTATTAACCGAAACATGTTATGTCATTATGATTTATACATTTTCCGAATCCATCCATCCATTTTCTACCGCTTATTCCCTTTTGGGGTCGCGGGGGGCGCTGGTGCCTATCTCAGCTACAATCGGGCGGAAGGCGGGGTACACCCTGGACAAGTCGCCACCTCATCGCAGGGCCAACACAGATAAACAGACAACATTCACACTCACATTCAAACACTAGGGCCAATTTTAGTGTTGCCAATCAACCTATCCCCAGGTGCATGTTTTTGGAAGTGGGAGGAAGCCGGAGTACCCGGAGGGAACCCACGCATTCACAGGGAGAACATGCAAACTCCACACAGAAAGATCCCGAGCCTGGATTTGAACCCAGGACTGCAGGAACTTCGTATTGTGAGGCAGACGCACTAACCCCTCTTCCACCGTGAATCCCCCGAATCCATCCATCCATCCATTTTCTACCGCTTGTCCCTTTTGAGGTCGCCTATCTCAGCTGCAAGTCGCAAGCTCATCGCAGGGCCCTTTTTCAGAATGTGGTTGTTATATTTTTAAACAAAGTTAACAATCGGAAGTTGTCTTTATTTTTAAGTTATCGTGCCGTCATTTTTCCACTTGGGAGTGGATTTTTCTCCATCTGGGTCCAGATCTAAAATGAGTTTGACACCCTTGATTCATGCACACACACATTCAAACATTTGTATGTATTTAGTCTTATTGTTAATAAAAAATAAATACAAAAAAAAAACATGATTATGTGTGTCTGCCTTGCAGGACCAGAACACTTTGGGACGAGCACACGGGTGGACAGCCTCGACAGGGGCCAGTTATACTTCGAGGATGCATCATGTATAAATGTTTTGATCCATGCGTATTTAATGTCAATAAATCTTGACGTGTAGCCTTCCTTGTTTGTCCACTCATTAAAATGTGTTCCACACATACAGCATGAACAGCAATAGTCCGGTCCTAGCGGCGTGTTTTCCAGCTGTGACAAGGACACAATAGTCGCGTTATCATGCAGACGGGAGACATTTGCGTGGATAATTTCTTCAGTGGAAGGGGGAGGGGACAGAGCGAGAGAGGAGAAGGGATTTAATACAGCGAGAGGAACAAAACCCCCATCAAGATGGATAAAAACGAGTAAGTACATGACATAAAAGCCCATTAAAGCGTTTACAAAGTGTTTGCAATGGCCTCTGTCGTTTAACACCCTTAACGTGTCTTTAATAAATATACGTCTTAGTAAATATGAATGTGTAGCAGCGATCGGGTGACTATAGTGCTCACGTAATGATGCGGCGACGTGCGTTTTTAGCATCTTTGCGATGTCGATGTTCCAAATGTTGATGTTTGTTGTGTTGCATTTAAGTATGTTGTCGCAGCGGCGCGTCGACAATGTTGCCATTTTGACAGATCCGTAAGACCCCCTCGCTTGCAGACCAATGTCTCATTTTCTGCACAAACAACCCCATCCGATCCATGCACGGTATGTTTATTCCAGTTTTTCTTTCATTTGACAGTATAATGGTGCTCTACTTTGTTCATTCATAAAAAAAGAAAAAAAAAGAAAGAAGAAGAAGCCGAGTGACAACGGTCGGCATTGTGGTGGGGAAATGGCTATCCCGATTTCGCCAAACTTTCTGCACGCCGGACGACGACAAGACGTTTGTTAACATTTATGTTACCAAAAAAACAACATGATGGGATTGTTGTCGTTCCACATCTGCTCTGGCGGTTTAGGTCGATTCCGAGTAGCTGTTGTAGACATTATTGTTAACATCGCTGTTACCTGACACCAGCGTCAAGAGAAATAGCGTAGATGGTAGCACTTCCGGTAGCTTTCACAATGCCACTGATAAGATCGTGTTTCAAATATGAAATGCAGTCCTCAGCAAACTATTTCATTAACAGCTCATTGCTCCAGTTTCATACATTGCAAAAATATCATAGTATTTGAAATATTTAGCATACGAGAGGGACAAGCGGTAAACAAAAAAATGGATGGATGTATAAAAAAACATGGAGAATATTAAGCCAACATTTATTCAAATATGTATATATGTTTTTACAACTTGGTCGGTATTCATTTATCGATTATGCAATTTTTTTTTGTCCTTTAATCATTTCATTACTGAAAATGCTTTTATTTCCCCGGTAAAAATGTTATGTTACACCGGAAATGGTCTAACTATATGGCATGTTAATGCCAAATGTGGTTTAATTTGGTTTAAGCACGTTGAAAATTAACTAAACCATTAACATGACCGAATATGTACTATTAATATATTAATATACTTTTTTTTTTTTTTACAAAATGGTCTGTATTCATGCATTTTTAGTTCGTCCTTTAATCATTTCATTACTGAAGCTGTCGGTTAATTCTGTTGTTATCACATTCTTCATGCTTTTATTTCCCCAGTAAAAATGTATTGATACGCCGGAAATTATCTCCTTATATGGCAAGCCGATGCCAAATGTTGTTTAATCTTGTCTCAGCACGTTCAAAATGAACTAAACCAATAGCATGACCGAATATGTACAATTTTTTTTCTTACAAAAGGTCTATAATTGTACTTTTTTATTTATTTTGTCCTTTAATCATTTCATTTCTGAAACTGTCGTTAATTATGTTGTTACACATTCTTTATGCTTTTATTTCCACAGCTAAAATGTTTTGATACACCGGAAAGTATCTCCTTATATGGCAAGCTAATGCCAAATGTTGTTTAATCTTGTCTAAGCATGTTCAAAATGAACTAAACCAATAGCATGACCGAATATCTACTATTTTTTTTCTTACAAAAGGTCTATAATTTTGCTTTTTTTTTGTCCTTTAATCATTTCATTTCTGAAACTGTCGTTAATTCTGTTGTTACACATTCTTTATGCTTTTATTTCCCCAGTAAAAATGTATTGATACACCGGAAATTATTTCCTTATATGGCGAGCTAATGCCAAATGTTGTTTAATCTTGTCTCAGCACGTTCAAAATGAACTAAACCAATAGCATGACCGAATATGTAAATTTTTTTTTTTTTTTTACAAAAGGTCTATATTTGTGCATTTTTTTATTTTGTCCTTTAATCATTTCATTTCTGAAACTGTCAATTAATTATGTTGTTACACATTCTTTATGCATTTATTTCCCCGGTAAAAAGGTTACGTTACACCGGAAATGATCTAACGATATGTCATGCTAATGCCAAATGTTGTTGGCATGTCCAAAATGAACTAAACCAGGGGTCACCAACGCAGTGCCCGCGGGCACCAGGTAGACCGTAAGGACCAGATGAGTAGCCCGCTGGCCTGTTCTAAAAATGGCTCAAATAGCAGCACTTACCAGTAAGCTGCCTCTATTTTTTAAATGTTATTTTTTTACTAGCAAGCTGGTCTCGCTTTGCTCGACATTTTTAATTGTAAGAGAGACAAAACTCAAATAGAATTTGAAAATCCAAGAAAATATTTTAAAGACTTGGTCTTCACTTATTTAAATAAATTAATTTATTGTTTAACTTTTCTTCTTATAACTTTCAGAAAGACAATTTTAGAGAAAAAGTACAAGCTTAAAAATGATTTTAGGATTTTTAAACACATATACCTTTTTACCTTTTAAATTCCTTCCTCTCCTTTGCTGACAATTTAAATCAATGTTCAATTAAATTTATTGTTTTTATTGTAAAGAATAATAAATACATTTTAATTTAATTCTTCATTTTAGCTTCTGTTTTTTCGACGAAGAATATTTGTGAAATATTTTTTCAAACTTATTATGATTAAAATTTAAAAAAATATATTCTGGCAAATCTAAAAAATCTGTAGAATAAAATTTTAATCTTATTTCAAAGTCTTTTGAATTTCTTTTAATATTTTTGTTGTGGAAAATCTAGAAGAAATAATGATTTGTCTTTGTTAGAAATATAGCTTGGTCCAATTCATATATTTTAACAAAGTGCAGATTAGATTTTAACCTATTTAAAACATGTCATCAAAATACTAAAAATTAATCTTAATCAGGAAAAATTACTAATTATTTTTTTAATTTTTTCAAAAAGATTAAAATTAGCTAATTTTTCTCTTCATATTTTTCGGTAGAATTTTGAATTTCAAAGAGTCGAAGTTGAAGATAAAATATGTTTCAAAATTTAAATTTCATTTTTTTCGTGTTTTCTCCTCTTTTAAACTGTTCAATTAAGTGTTTTTTCATCATTTATTCTCTACAAAAAACCTTTCGTAAAAGGAAAAAAAATGTACGCCGGAATGACAGACAGAAATGCCCTTTTATATTTATATATATATATATATATATATATATATATATATATATATATATATAGATTTATTTATTAAAGGTAAATTGAGAAAATTGGGTATTTCTGGCAATTTATTTAAGTGTGTATCAAACTGGTAGCCCTTCGCATTAATCAGTACCCAAGAAGTAGCACTTGGTTTCAAAAAGGTTGGTGACCCCTGAACTAAACCATTAGCATGAGTTAATCCTAATACATGTTATAACTTTTGTGATGATAAAGATATCAGTCCACTGTTATACTGCTTTTAATTCCACATGTGCCCTACTTTTTGACTTGTTTCGAGGCAAAGACGACGTGCTTTTATTTTGACGTCAGGATGTTTTAACTTCCTGCCGTGATCCTTTTCTTCCTCCCGGCAGCCTCCGCGCACTTTCTTCTCTTGCTTCCCTCGCGGATGTATTTAAAAAGGCCTCAGTGGTGGCGAGGGTAGTGATGCGGCCCCGGAGGACGGGGGCGGCGGAGGGATCCGCGCGTTAACAAAGAGCCAAAGCGAGGGGGCAGGCTAGCAGACGTTAGCTAGCTTACGAGTTAGCTATGTTCGACACTATAAGAGCCAAATAACAAAGGCTACAACAAAAACAACAACAACAACAAAAACGACTTTCTGCTTAAAGGTGTCACGTTAACTTGTAGTGAGTGAGTGGAATTTCGAGCCCACTAAAATGGAGAAGAAAAGGTGGGACTGCACTGCTCTCCCGAAGGGCTGGAAAATGGAAGAAGTGACCAGAAAGTCGGGTTTGTCCGCCGGGAAAAGCGATGTCTATTATTTTAGGTATTTAACAGCGCAATGTTTTCACTTGACTTGTGAGGCGGCTTGTTCGCGGATGGATACACACAGGACTATTTTTTTTTTTTAATGGAGGGAGGGGGGGAGTGTGGGGTCTCCTTAAAGTTTGTCAAGAGGCCCTAGACTGAAGTGACTGAACAACAGCAGAATTGTCTTCTCCTTTAGCAGAGGAGAAGAGCCAGATGAGGATCAGAGGCAAGAAAGGGGGGAGGCGGGTCGGTTGTATAGTTTGTGGTAGGCCCCCCCAACTCTATAACAATCTATGTGTCCTGTGCTGTGTGATGATGGATGCATCATGTGCATGAGTGGACATACCGTACATGCATACACACATGCAGTTGTCGCTCCCGCACGTGGAGTCACAACCAGCTCCATTCTCCGGAACATTTGCCGAAAATGTTACATACATGATGTGCAGGTGTTACATGTGCTGCTATGTAATCATCGTGGGTACAAGGTGGATCATCCATTTCCGCTTGCCTGCTGTGTCGCATGTTCTTTGTCCCGCCTGCCGCTTTTTTTGTGTTTCAGTGTGCTGACACGTCGCCTTTTTAAAGGATTCTCAATGTTTCTCTTGTCTTTTTCGCTGTCGTCCAGTCCGTCTGGGAAGAAGTTTCGGAGCAAGCCTCAGCTGGCCCGTTACCTGGGCAACCAGATGGACCTCAGCTCCTTCGACTTCCGCACGGGGAAAATGCTGATGAGCAAGTTGAACAAGAACCGGCAGAGGATGCGCTACGACAACAACAACCAGAACAAGGTGAGCGGTCGTAGGTCAGGGGTGTGGTAGAGTCATTTAAGGGCCTACTGAAACCCACTACCACCGACCACGCAGTCTGGTAGTTTATATATCAATGATGAAATATTAACATTGCAACACATGCCAATACGGCCTTTTCAGTTTACTAAATAGCAATTTTAAATTTCCCGCGAAGTGTCGTGTTGAAAACGTCACGGTATGATGACGCGTGCAATTGACGTCACCGGTTGTAGCGGACATTATTTTCCAGCCCGATCCAAGCTATAAGTAGTTTGCTTTAATCGCATAATTACACAGTATTCTGGACATCTGTGTTGCTGAATCTTTTGCAATTTGTTCAATTAATAATGGAGAAGTCAAAGTAGAATGATGGAGGTGGGAAGCTTTTATTTAGCCTATAGCCACACAAATTCCCAAGCGGTCTAGCGAACATGGATCCCGACTACATGTCAACCGGCAGTTTTCGTTGAGAAAATTGTGGTAATAAGTCTCCTCTTACCGGAGACATCAGCGGAGCTTCCGTCCTGCTGCAGCTGCCGTGACTTCCCTCAGAGACTCTGGCGTCAACACACCCGTGGCCAGACCCCTCCGACTTTCAGGTACTATTTAATCTCACTAAAACACTAGCAACACAATAGGCAGATAAGGGATTTTCCAGAATTATCCTAATAAATGTGTCTAATAACATCTGTATCGCTCCAACAGCAATCGCCATTTTTTTTCTTTTTTTTTTAACTTTTTCTTTCTAGTCCTTCACTCTAAATTTCCTCATCCACAAATCTTTCATCCTCGCTCAAATTAATGGGGAAAATGTCGCTTTCTCGGTCCGAATAGCTCTAGCTGCTGCTGGCTATGATTCTAAACAATGTGAGGAAGTGAGGAGCCCAACAACCCGTGACGTCACGCGCACATTGTCTGCTACTTCCGGTAAAGGCAAGGCTTTTTTATTATCGACCAAAAGTTGCGAACTTTATCGTCGATGTTCTCTACTAATTCCTTTCAGCAAAAATATGGCAATATCGCGAAATGATCAAGTCTGACACATAGAATGGACCTATAAGAAAATCTCATTTCAGTAGGCCTTTAAGCTCAGGGGCCGCATGGTACTGCCAGTCCCAATCGGGCTAGAATGGTAAAATCATGGCATGATAACTTAAAAATAAAGAGAACTCCAGGCCTTGTGGTTAGAGTGTCTGCCCTGAGATCGGGAGGTCGTGAGTTCAAACTAGGGCTTGGCGATATGGCCTTTTATTAATATCTCAATATTTTTAGGCCATATCGCGATACATGACATATATCTGGATTAGGGCTGGGCGATGTACGCGATATATCGTGGGTTTGTCTCTGTGCGATATAGAAAATGACAATATCGTGATATTCGAGTATACGTTCTCACGCAGTTGCTTTTAGCTGCGGGTATTACACTACAGGCTCTTCCCACTCTGTTGTCTCTCCTTCTCACAGAGACGTAAAACAAGCGCACCTTCTTACATACGTCAAATACTGTCGTGGTTGCAACTTCATACACCCTCACGGAGCAGAGAGGTAACAGAATGGGTAACGTTAGCTGTGATGCTAGCGAAGCCATGCGAGTGGTAATACGAGAGAGAGAAGGTGCGAATCTGGTAACAAATGAAGGAAGAATTAATTCCCAAGAAAAACAGCAGGGCGTCCATCGTCTGGCGGTGGTTCGGCTTCAAGCGGAAGGATGTCGAATACAAAACTTTAATCAAGTGTGGAGCACAAGCGTTCCTACCAAAAGTAGCATTATTGCTATTATGGAGCATCATTTGAAAAGTCACCTGCTAATAACTGTTTAATAAATACAGTTTTGGTCAATTGACTTAGTTGTGATTTCCTTCTCTGCATGCAAGTTTAAAATGAGCATATATTAATGCAATATGAAGAATAAGGTTTTAATGTAGACGCATAGAATATTCATACTGCTGTGATTATATGTATCAAGTGTTCATTTAAGGCAAAATATCGAGATATATATCGTGTATCGAGACATTTTAAAACAAGCTATTGGTGCACGTTTTTGCATGATGTCACTAAGATGACATATCAAAGCAACACTAAATTGAAGTGCACTTTTTGTATAAAACACAACTACAATAGTTTGAAACAAATAAAGTGCACTTTAGTGCACGATGTCACACAAGATATTTCAATAACTGAAATAAAATTGAGCTGGGTAACAGGAAATCGAATAGTGTATGTCCTTTGCTGTGTGGTAGGTTACTAAGGACGTTATTAAATTCTGTCGTTTACTATTTTCATACGATCTGGAAATGGTTGCTTCAGCATTTTGTGGGTATGTTACTGTACGGAGATGTTGACATGCAGTTTCACGCACTCTTCATTCTCTAGCGTGGGACATTTCAAATTATGCTACAAATTAGCAGTAGGTGCTACTTTAACGCTTTTGCCGCACATTTGTTCAACATCTTCCCGCTATAAGCAAAACCACCACCAGATGATGGATCCCGTGCTGTTTTTCTTAGGAATTAATTCTTCTTTCATTTGTTACCAGATTCACACTTTCTTTCTCGTATTACCACTCAAACCACTCCACTAGCATCACAACTAATGTTACCCACGCTGCTACCTCTCATGCGAGGGTGTATAATGCGACAGTATGTGACGTATGTAAGAAGGTGCGCTTGTCTGTGAAAATGACAGGAAAGAATGATAAAAGCCTGTAGTGTAATGCCTGCAGCTAAAAGTAACTGCGTGAAAACGTAAACTCAAATATCACGACATAGTCATTTTCTAAATTGCACGGAGACAAACCTGTGATATATCGATGTATCGCCCAGCCCTAGTTCAAACCCCGGTTGAGTCATACCAAAGACTATACAAATGGCACCCATTATCTCCCTACTTGGCAATCAGCATCAAGGGTTGGAATTGGGGGATAAATCACCAAAAATGATTCCCGGGTGCAGCCACCGCTGCTGCTTACTGCTCCCGTC
The DNA here is from genome assembly GCF_033978795.1 of Nerophis ophidion. Lineage (NCBI taxonomy): Eukaryota > Metazoa > Chordata > Actinopteri > Syngnathiformes > Syngnathidae > Nerophis > Nerophis ophidion. The sequence continues at coordinate 24,839,721 of NC_084636.1, read as the reverse complement.
ACCTCCCAGGAGGTGAGGGTGATGAGTCAAATGCAGAGGATAATCTCACCACACCTAGTGTGTGTCAGACAATCTGAGAAAAAAAAAGGTTGTTTTCTTTGTTTTACTTTGGTCAAAAATAGAACAAGCTTACTCTGAATAGGTTGATTGGCAACACTAAAATTGGCCCTAGTGTGAATGTGAGTGTGAACGTTGTCTATCTGTGTTGGCCCTGCAATGAGGTGGCGACTTGTCCAGGGTGTACCCCGCCTTCCGCCCGATTGTAGCTGAGATAGGCTCCAGCACCCCTCCGCGACCCCGAAAGGGACAAGCGGTCGAAAATGGATGGATGGATGGACACTGAAAATGTACAAATCACAAATAATCCTCTGGACAAAACACTTCAAGTTTGTTGAAAATTCTGAGGAAATTGGTGCAGATTCAAAAACACAATGAGCTCAGACTTGGTCTCAGTGTGTCTACGAAGCCAAGATTAAACTTTAAGTCACAATCTTTCTGGGATTGGACAATAAACACAACATGTAAGTCTTCCAGGTATCAAATACCTCCTTAGTCATGTCCACGTATTCAACCATGTACTAACTCAACAAACCGTAAGAAACACAGGTAAACTATTCAATAGGGTTAAGTTCACTTTTCTCGTGTTTGACAGAGACAGTTTGGGGGCAATGAGGGTGCCAAATGACCATTTGTTTGAATCAGAAGACAAAACGGCAGGTTTTAAGTTTTATGTGGGTCGAGGAGGAGGAGGAGCCACAGTCACCCTTTACAGTGTAACTCTTGCTTGGGTGGCCCTGGTATAAATCGTTTGCTTGTCTAACAGAATTGCTATTCTGACATTCAGTGGACAAATTTAGAACAGGAGTTTCTTTCCTTAAAAATAATACAGCTCATTTTAATACTTGGCCAGCTCATCACGCTGGCCGGATAAAACCTGCTGGCGGGCCATACGTTTGACATCCCTGTCGTAGGTGGTCATAGTCGGCGGCCTGAGAATAAATAAAGTGACGTCATTCCTCTCGTGCCTTCAAGCACTGTAATACAAATGCAGACTTTTCAAAAAGACCACAGTTGGCTCATGGAGGGTGAATACTTCAGATCTGTCCTAAAATGTCACAGAAAATACGGTAGAGACAAGTGACATTTCAGCTATCGTCACTTACAGCAAGGGTGGGCAACATTTTTTGGCTGAGGGGCCACAGTTGCTTTCGCAATTTGACAGAGGGGCCGGCGAGCACTTGATGCATTTCAAAGCATATACCATATCTGTTGGGACTAAGAGTAGGCTTCTCAAACATGAGCTATTTTAATCATAGTACATTTATTTTTCAACAATATATCAGAACATCAAACAAACATACAAATGGTATTAAAGGGTCAACACTTACATTCTCTTTTAGGGGCAGCAGTGTTGTTGATCAAAGTCTAGTAGTATTTTGTTGTGGCAATTCTCAAAACAGATGTTTGCTCAATTGTATTGTAATATTTGGCGGGCCGAATTAAAGGGACCAACGGGCCTGATGTGGTCTGCAGGCCGTAGTTTGCCCACCCCTAACTTACAGTATATCTTCTCAAGGGACAAAACCTTTTGAAATTAAATATTCTGATCATAAGAGCCGTTTTCAAGATGTAAATACAGTTGGTATGGTGTAGAAATCGTCACCACCATGACATAAAATAGTTTCTTCCATGTGGCATTATCACTGGAGGACAAGAGGAAATTAGTGTATAAAAAGTTATGCATTTACCAAAGGCAGAAATCATAAAGTTTTCAGCACATACACAATGTTGACATCTATAGTTATATTTTGATAAAGATGGCAAAAACCACCCTACTTGTAAAATGCAGCAGGCAAAAAGCAACAAACATGCTAGCAGACGTGAAGTTAAATCATGAAATGCAACCTTACCCGGGCACAAAGCTCCTATCTGCTCATATCTCTTAACCACCACTGGGTCTATTTGAAAGTAAACCTTAATATACTTTGGTGCAGTGACTCTCAATTTATTTTGCGGGCACCCCTTAATGTCAATGGGTGGCCCCAAATTTTCTAACTCACATCTATCTTATTTTTCATAACAAACTCAATGTGTTTAACAAAAATAGACTGTTAGGGTTAACAAGACCTGGTATGCAGTATTTGAGGTGTTGAGTCAAAGCAGCTAAACTTAGACCTGGATGAGAGGTGAAACCTCTTCAAAAATGGGACGGTGTTGCTCGGTTGGTAGAGCGGCCGTGCCAGCAACCTGAGGGTTCTTGGTTCGATCCTCAGCTCCTGCCATCCTAGTCACATCCGTTGTGTCATTGAGTAAGACACGTCACCCTTGCTCCTGGTGGGTCGTGGTTAGGGCCTCGCATGGCAGCTCCCGTCATCAGTGTGTGAATGTGGAAATAGTGTCAAAGCGCTTTGAGTACCTTGAAGGTAGAAAAGCGCTATACAAGTATAACCAATTTACCATTACCATTAAAAACAACAAGTTCAGTTGCTCAGATAAACAAAAAGTACAATTCAAAAAGATTTACAAATACAATTTTAACTTTTCGTTTATCATAGTAGGCAAGTTTAAGAATAAAAGAAGGGCGCTTTTTTTTATGCAGACAAACTCCAAAGTTAGGCCTCCTAGTTTGCTTTTCAGTCATATAATGAATGGCCCCCAAGTAACACAATGTAAGCTGTGAGATGCTGTTTCTCTCTTTCTGTGTCTCTTTATGGCGCATTCTTTCTCCACTCTGTTCTTCCCCTTCTGCTTAAGGTTGCCAAAATCGTTCAAAAACATGGCACGCACCTCATGGTGGTGTAGCAAGTGAATTGGACAGACAAGAATGTGAGGTGCAATCATGCGTGTAATTTTTCATTTTTTTTTTCTGCCCGGTCAAAGAGCCGCGACCCCCCACAAGTATCACTACTTTTGCAGTAGTCATTTGTAAAATTTGTTTAGTTCTCTTGATTCATTATCCACTGAAGATTTCTCAGCACACTGCCATTATTTTGTAAATTATAACAGATAACTCTGTCAACACATCAAAATACAGAATGATCTCCCCAGCCGGCCAGCATTCATGCAGCCCTAGAACAACGCTGTCCTTGCGAGCCTTCTTCTTTTGAGTATAGCAACTCTTAAATGTGGGTGTTCCCTGTCAAATCTGGCCTTCCATGCGTTCTCCCATTTCCGTGCCTCTGAGGCCGGAATAAGTCAAGCACCCCAAATAGGCTACACTATACATATTGCTCTTCAATTTTGAATTTAGTATAAAATACATTTCCAGAAAATTATCAAATATTTTCTGATCACTTCAGTTGAAACGCCCGGAAAGATGTAATGTTTTGAGGCTAAAAGGACCGCTGTATTGACTATCAGAAATCAGAATGTAAATTGTTGTTTCGTTAGCGCGACCACAGCGGAAGGGCGCCGTGCATATATCTTCTGTTTTTGGACATGCTGCTGTGACGAACGGACGTTCATACAATTCGGACCCTAATCATTAATCAACTGTGTGACTATTTAATAGAAAAATAATAATGTAGTGTATCAGTTGATTAGGTAGAATTTTTTTGACAGTTAATATCAAACATCCAAGCTCCCCCACGCAGGTACACAAACGGATGCCAAGCAGTAGTGACAGAACTTCCTGGGTTGATACGTCCTTTTCAAATTAAAAGTATTATGTTCATGGATTTTAAGGACATTCACAAGTGTTAGTGAAACGCCATGATCTATCATTTTCAAACTGCACAAAGGAGTGTTTAAAGGGGTGGTATAGCTCGGTTGGTAGAGTGGCCGTATCAGCAACTTGTGGGTTGCATGTTCGAGCCCCGCTTCTGCCATCCGAGTCACTGCCGTTGTGTCCTTGGGCAAGACACTTTACCCACCTGCTCCCAGTGCCACTCATACTGGTTTAAATGTAACTTAGATATTTGGGTTTTCATTGTGTAAAGCGCTTTGAGTCACTATAAAAAAGCGCTGTATAAATATAATTCACTTCACATCATTTGAAATTTGATAAAAAGTCTGCCTTCATTCCAGACTTAAGCACTATAGCCTAATTTACGCGGGGTGGCCGTGTCCGCAGGCTGAATACAAATAAAACAAATGTGGATAACTTGGAAGTACGTAGAAAAAAAAGTTACGCGGTGATTAGAGAATGGTCCCATCGTGCACTCTTGTGTTGCTAGCGTAGATCTCTTCAGTGCTGACTCAGTAAACCCTTACAAGTTGTACATTGACTACTCTAAATAATATCCAAGTTCACTTTCTATAAAGAAGAGGCAATTCCCTTGAGAACATATAATGTGATTAAATGGTAGCTAAAATGTGAGGGGTATAATCACTTTTGGGAGGTATTGTATGTTGACAAGATGCCAAAAAGGGAATTTGGTGGGTTTTTTTAATGTGTATTTTGTGTGTGCACTGACACACCAATCCAGGATTCTCTTTTTTTTAAGTTTGACATAACTTCTTCTTACATGGCCATAAACTGTGCTAAAATGTCACTTAAAATGGCAAATGTTGTGACAACTGTTAAAATTCTAATCACCGTTTTAAAAGTTTTTTTGTCCTGTTTTTTTTTTTTTTTCAAAGGGAAAACCCGACTTAAACACGTCGCTTCCAGTCAGACAGACAGCGTCCATCTTTAAGCAACCCGTTACCAAGGTAACCAACCATCCCAGCAACAAAGTGAAGACAGATCCCCAGAAAGCTGTGGATCAACCCCGACAGGTCAGTTCTTCACACAAGATGATTTGTTTCATACTTGCACACTTTGCACCTCTAGTCCTGCTTTGACTTGTGTGATCCATACGGCCTGGGTTCGCCCACCATAGCTCTTCCCACTATTTATTAATACGTAAACAATGTATAATACAGGGATCGCTGACATCCGCTATTTAGCTGAATTCCTCTATTCTTCGAGCCCTGTGTTTCCAAAACTGTAGCGGTAAGCCAAAGATTCACTTAATTAAATATAGGGATGTGCCGATGCTGATACGACACTTTTTGGAGGTATTGGTATCAGATAGCACTTGTAACAAAATCTACCATCCTAATATGTATTTTGTAAGAAACCTCAGGTCTACAACCTAAATGGAGCGCACTCAAGCTAATAACTCTGCCAGCATGTTAATGCAACTACACGGAATTTACTTCTTATTGCTACACACAAATCACTTCTTCGCCTCTTTTTCCTCGGAAATGGAAGGCCACTGCACCAATGGAAGACTGCGGTAGCAAAGCAAACATCATGGTAGCAGTGTGGCAGTATTCCTAACTTACTCGAGCAGCCAAAAACTCACACAGCAACATGCAAGCTTTGCAATAAGTCTGTTTCAAGGGGTGGGACGTTTACATACTAGCAATTTAATGAAGCATTTGAAAGCCTCCCATGCAGATGCACACAGTGAAGTTACCGCAATGACAGGTAACAAGGCGGAAAAACAAACCCTAACGGATACATTTCAGCGGAAAAAAAAGTTTTCATGAGAATCCAAACGTGAAGTCTGCATTTGCCATCAAGTACCGTATTTTCCAGACTATGGATTGCACCAATATATAAGCCACACCCCATAAGTTTTAGGAACATTTTTCCCATATATTAACCGCACGTTACTATAAGCCGCAGATATATACGATGCAAAATAAGTTATTTACACAAATTATTGTTTCCAAACGTTGCCTGTAGCACGGCAGAAAAACGGATGATCCAACGAAACAAAAGTCATCGTCATGCACCCACTAACTGCGAAAACTAACTCTTCAATCAGCTAAACAGACTCAATAACTCCACGGCGACGTTTTGGCGAATTTACTGAGGAATTTGTGAAACTGAAACAATATAAAAAGAATGCCATTAGCCACATGTACGTGGGCAAAATGTTATTGAGCTCATCATAATTCGGACCTGAATGTTCCTTTGTACATGGGCCCTGAAAAAAATGATCTGATTATGATTTGCGTTTTCATGCATCACACCTTAAATTGGAATACTTTACTTTGACATGCGCAGCACCATACCATAAACAGAAAGTTGTGTTATTGCTTATAACAAACTTGGCTTTGTGCATTTTTGCTTGGCCGATGCTGTCGTGGTGTTTTTTTAAACAGATTTTTCCTTCTGTTCATTACTTAGTTACTTTGTATTTGCTTGTCTCGTTTTTAGAGCACCAAACTCAACAATATATAACGCTACTTATGTACTTGTTGAATGGAGGGAGATAGCAGCAAGATAATCGCTTCATTCTGAGACTATTTGATTTAGTCCCCCCTCCACCACCAATGTATAACAAGCTCAAAGACATGCTCAGTAAGCATAATTTCAACCCAAATTTCAGAAGTGTTTTCATGTGCTCCAATCTGAATGACTATCAGCATAAACCACCGGTCTTCATCGAAATGAAATTTAGATCAGAATGTTTTTTATCAGGTCAGAATGTTCCGATTGTCGTGTTTACACGAAACATTTTATATTCCGGTTAGGCTTTTAATCTCATTAAGTATGTCCATGTGCACATAGGTAGTGTAAATTAATAATACTAACAGACGTTAATAATACTAATACAGACGTTCCTTATGGTGTTAGCTAATGCTAATGACCCTCGCTTTATTACATCACGATAGCACGTAAAAATATGCATTAAAACACACCTACAGACATCACACATGGGACAGTTTAGTATGTATATACAATTTTAATTGGATTGTAAAACTTACAAACGTTGCTTGGCGTGGTGAATCAAGAATCCATATGACTAGAAACGCTATGAACGACGGGAAGAAGGAACGACATTTCTACTTTCGGTCTAAACAGTGGGGCACTGAAATACCTGCATTGAGTGAACTCGTCCAAAAGATGGCGTCATAGCACAAACAATAATGCACCTTTTTAGTGTATTTGCTTGGGTTTTATAAAAAAACAACTATGTGTATTATGGCAATCAGCAAAGAAACATCCATAAATTATCCGCACCGTCGTTTTATAAACCGCAGGGTGCAAAGTGTAGGAAAAAAGTAACTGTTTATAGGCCTCAATTTACGGTAATTGAATTCATAGTATTGGATGACAGCCACAGTCAGTGGTGTAGAATGTGGGATTTTCCCGCTAGCCTGATCGTAAATACATAACTGAAACAGCCCTTCCAAACTTGCATAAGACTGTTGGCGAACACCTCCACAAAATTACATGGCGCTGACCCTGTCAGCTTCATAAAAGATATTTAGAGCAGTGATTTCACATCTATACCAGTTTTTGGGTTGGCCAGGTCGCTACAGCATCTAATAGATAGAAAACATTAACAGGTTTTGTTGCATGTTTACATATTTTTTAATGTAGGGAATGCCTTGCAAAGCATCTTAAAAATAGTAAAATATATTTAACTACTTGAGGCGATATTCCCTGAAACCCCTAAAAGGCCCCCTTGAAGCCCAGCTGATATTTTTCAATTCCTCTTTTTTTTTTTTTTTTTTTTTACCTCGTTTTAATCACTGAAAATAGTAATGATAAATTCGACAAATCCTGAATGCCAAAGCAAACTAAATAGCAAATAGAAGTCGTAAAACCCGACAAACAATCATGTTTGCGCTCTGCTTTTCTTTGCCTGTTTATTTCACTCATGATTTTTTTTTTGTGTCTCCAGCTGTTCTGGGAGAAAAAACTTAGTGGTCTGAATGCATACGACATTGCAGAAGAGTTAGTAAAGACAATGGAGCTGCCTAAAGGCCTCCAAGGTAACTTTTCTCATATTTTTCACATTCACCTTTATATATAGACTAAAAAATAAGTGTGAAGCGTGAGCACAGCTGATATATGCTACTTCCTCCCGTCAGGCGTGGGTCCAGGCTGCACGGACAAAACACTACTGTCGGCCATCGCCAGCGCTCTCCACACCAGCGCTGCCCCCATCACTGGCCAGCTGTCCGCTGCCGTGGAGAAAAACCCAGGGGTGTGGCTCAACACCACGCAGCCGCTCTGCAAGGCATTTATTGTTACGGACGAGGACATCAGGTGGGTTTTCATCATACTTGCATACTTACCGTGCTGTACCACGCCGTGTACTACACTTAATTTTCACACAAGTGTGAAAAGAAGTAAACAACCGTTAATGACATGACAAACGTTTCACTGTAAAAAATATGGAATCACCATGTAAATTTGGATTTCCAAAGCAAACACATGCATCAGATTAAAGGGTAGTCTGCAGTTAAAAATGAGTGTTCACACCTTGAATAGCTGTTGCACCAGGTGGATTAACATGAATCATGCCTCCAACTCCATCCATCCTTCCATTTTATACCGCTTGTCCCTTTTTGGGGTCGCGGGTGGTGCTGAAGCCTATCTCAGCTGCATTTGGGCGGAAGGCGGGCTACACCCTTGACGTCGCCACCTCATTACAGGGCCAACATAGATAAACAGACAACATTCACATTCGAGCTATTTAAATTGAAAAAAAGTAGAGGACTATGAAACTTCTTCAAGAAGTTCAATCATGACACAATGTTGCAAAAGATGTTATTTGTTCAGTCGGTTGTGTCTAAAATCTAGACCAAGTACAAACAACATGAGAAGGTTGTAAAAGGCAAGTATCTGGGGAAACATCAAAGTGTCAAGACTGAAAACTTAAAGCAATATGTCTTGGAAACAAAATGCACAGCAAAATAAATGAACCGATGGGATGAAACTAGACTCACTATTTGTGACAAAACAAAGATATTGCCTGAAGGAAATGGGATTTAAATACAAAAAACCTAAACCAAAGCTGTTTGGCTGTAATTATCAGCTAAACAGAAAACACAAGGTTCCAATGGGCTAAAGAAAAGGAATTGTGTACTATAAAAGTATTCAGAATCAGACATACTTTATTAATCCCCGAGGGGAAATTAAAATTTTCAGCACAATCCCATTCAAGATCAAACATTACAAGGAGACAGAACAGGATCGCTGACGGGTCTGCCAACGTCCGGCGCTCCTTACAAAAAAGGTGAGATACAGGTAAACAAGTGGGGGGGAATGGGAGAAAAAAATAAAAGATTAAAATAAAATGAAAAAAAAATCGGTCTAAGTTTGGGCTCCTGGAGAGGGGGTCCAGACTGAGGCCAAGAGAATAAAAACAACTCATAGCCATAGTACACATCCCTCTTACCTGTGTGTAAGAGGGAAACTTCAAAAAACACAAAGGACGTGAAAGACATTAAAGTAGCGGAGCTGATGCAACCAGCCACTTCTACATACAGCTATGAATAAAAAGTAAAATAAAAATATACACTGTGGTGGCCCCTGCTGTGTTCCACGTCGTCATCTGCTGGGGTGGAGAGAGCATGGCCAGAGACAGTAGCAGACCCAACAAAGCAACCAAGAGAGCTGACTCCAATCTCGATCGCCAACCAACTCTCGGCCAGTGACCAGTCCCCATGGATGAGCGAGGATACGTCCAAGAAGAATGCTCATTCAGCCAAGACACTGTGAAGTGTGTCGGTCCAGGCGCTCAGTGCCAGCTCCGCAGCCCTGCCTTTTCATCCGCATCTCCCCCAGTCTCTCCAAACTGACTCTGGTGTGGCAGAGACCCAGAAGCTGGTCTCCATGGCCAAAAGGCTCCCGGGAGGCAGATAAACCACACAGGTAGCCAAAGTGCTGTACATTGGGCAGGTTAAAAGATAATACGAGAACCGAACAAACAACACAACACAAACAGAACATGATAAAAAATAAATAAAACATAAAAACAGGTTCACAGCAGGTGTATAATGGGGTGCCATTGCAGGATGGATATCACTCAGTGTTAAAAGCCAAGGAATAAAATTATGTTTTTAAGAGAGATTTAAAAACGGGAAGAGAGGAGGCTTGTCTAACACTCAGAGGTAGGTCGTTCCAGAGCTTGGGAGCAGCAGCGGCGAAAGCTCTGTCACCTCTAAGCTTCAGCCTCGTGTCAGGGACCGTCAGTAGCAGCTGATCGGCTGATCTTAGGAATCGGGTGGGGCAGTAAAGCTGAAGGAGGTCGGAGAGATATGTTGGCGCAAGGTTGTTTAGACATTTAAAAACAAATAGTTTAAAATTGATTCGATAACGCACAGGGAGCCAGAGAAGGAACGCTAATATATGGGTGATGTGCTCACGTCTGCGGGTCTGTGTGAGCAGACGAGCAACAGAGTTCTGCAGGAGCTGCAGGCGGGCCTGGCTAATGCCTACATACAGGGCATTGCAGTCGTCTAAACGATTCGAGATAAAGGCGTGAATTAATTTCTCGAGATCATGTCCTGACAGAAGCGGTTTCGCTTTCGTTATTTGGCGTAATTGATAAAAGCACATGAAAACAAGAGGGAAACAAAAGGATGACACAAGACCACAGAGCTCCTGCCAACAGCAGCCACTACAGTGACGCCATCTATATCATATTCAGTGATGAATCGCGACTCCGTATTGGGAATGGTGATGATGCAGAAAATATTGTTTTGTGTTTTTCCAATGAGATTTATGAAAATGACTGGCTGTAGAAAACATGCACATTTCAACAGCCATTGATATTGGGCTGCATGTCAGGTACATGGCATTGGGTGTCATTACATCGTCAATAAATGCACAAATTTAAATTGACATTTTTGACACTTATTCCATTAATCGAAAGGATGTTTGGGGATGATATAATTTCTCAAGGTGAAAATGCATCTTGCAACAGAGCAAAAACTGTAAAGAGTTTCCTTGAAGATAAATAAGGTCAGTGTCATGGCCTGCAAATAGTCCTGATCTCACTCCAATTGAAAAACTTTGGTGGAAATTGAAGAAAATTATGACAAGACTCCAACCTGCAAAGCTGATCTGACAACACCAATCAGAGAAAGTTGGCACAAGACTAATGAAGAGACTGTTTAGTTAAGTCCATGCCCCAGCGACATCAAGTTGTTATAAAAGCCAGAGGAATTGCAACAAAGTACTAGTTGTGTTTGGAATTTTTCTTTGTTTTTCATGATTTCAAAACATTTTCTCAGATTTGAGTGATTCCATATTTTTTTTTCACTTGGCTTCATCTAAAAATGAAACCGATTACCAAAATTTATTTTCTTAAATCATTTTTGTGTTTCTTAAATCCAGAAAGTGGCCATTTAAAATGACTATAGTTGTGTGCCATGTCTGCTACCTGATTTTTTTATACAAAATTAAACAAATTAATGGACATCCTCCAAGTCAAGTGATTCCATCATTTTTTGCTAGGGGTTGTATTAGACAATCTATGGAGAAATGGCACTTCTGGATGTGTTTTGCCCAACATATATCATCTGTGTATAGTGATTTGTTCCGAATACAATAATATGTACATTTTATTTCAAATCCAAGCACACTTACATGGAGAGGAGAATGTTTGTGTCAAGGCAACGCATGCACGTTTGCCGCTGGACACAATTAAACCTTAAGTATATAAGTTAATGGAACTCTGTACCTGAGATAGGCGCCAGCGCCCCCCGAGACCCCAAAAGGGAATAAGCGGTAGAAAATGGATGGATGGATGGAACTCTGGACCTGCATTTGTGTATGTCCACGCTACGTGTATATACATTTACAGGGCACGCCAGTTTTCCACCCTTGTGCATGTAACTAACACAATAACGATCGCTTCAGTAATATGTAAACAAAGTGAAACTTGTAAAAAAATATTGGCAGTGTGTATAAATATTATACAGTTAGATACTGTACATGGAGCCTGTTATCTTAAACTGTTGTATCATGTTCTTCAGAATATCTGTCATGTTCAACCACTGACAAAAAATACATCTTTCAATCAAAAATAACCTGATGTCTTCAAGTTTCACTTATTAGGCATTCAAGATTTAAACATGAGAAAAATAATGATTTTGTTTATATCGTGATACATAGCGATATAAAGTTAAAGTCCCAACGATCGTCACACATACACTGGAAATTTGTCCTCTGCATTTCACCCATCTTAATGTTCACCCCCTGGGGGGTGAGGGGAGCAGTGAGCAGCAGCGGTGGCCGCACTCAGGAATCATTTGGTGATTTAACCCCCAATTCCAACCCTTGATGTTGAGTGCCCAGCAGGGAGGCAATGGGTCCCATTTTGTAGTGTTTGGTATATTGACTGTTCTGAATTTTTTTGTTGTTGATATTTTTACCATATTGCTTTAGGGCAGGGGTAGGGAACCTATGGCTCTAGAGCCAGATGTGGCTCTTTTGATGACTGCATCTGGCTCTCAGATAAATCTTAGCTGACATTGCTTAACACAATAAGTAAGGAATAATTTTACTGGTAATCACAGTGTTAAAAATAACCTTCAAAATATAAAACATTCTCATGCATTTTAATCCATCCATGCATTTCCTACCGCACTTGTTCAAGAAGTCACATTATTGGTAAGAAGTATTTTTATTTATTATTTGTTAGCTTCAGAATAAAAATGTTATTAAAAATAATAGGAGACTTATTGTACTCTAAAAAATGTGTTATCAATTAAAAATGCATGCATTAAGTTGTATTCAGTGTTAAAAAATATTATATGGCTCTCACGGAAACACATTTTAAAATCTTTGGCTTTCATGGCTCTCTCAGCCAAAAAGATTCCCGACCCCTGCTTTAGGGCAATGGTCCCCAACCTTTTTGTAGCTTGATAATTTGTCCCGCGGCCCGGCGGGGTTGGGGAATTCTTTTTTTTGCTTGTTTTTTTTTTGTCATGAAAAAATGAGGTTTTTTGGGTTGGTGCACTAATTGTAAGTGTATCTTGTGTTTTTTATGTTGATTTAGTAAAATTAAAAAAATAAATAAAAAATTCATCTGCTGCCCAGTACCAGTTCAACAAAAATTCTAAAGAGCAAAATGACCTTAGCAACTAGTAATTGTGATATTTTTACCATATTGGTTTGGGGAACAACGTTCAACAAATATTCTAAAGATAAAAATGACCTTAGCAACTAGTAATTTTGTAATGATTACATTGTGGTTAAGTTTGTTTTGGAAAAGGTAAAAAAATGGATAACTTGACCGATGCTTCATCCAGTGACTGCCGCTGTTGTATTTGGGAACAGGAAACAGGAAGAGCTGGTATACAGCGTGAGGAAGCGCCTGGAAGAGGCACTCATGGCTGACATGTTGGCCCACGTGGAAGAGGCGGCGGCGAGCGAGGGCGAAGGCATCAAGGATGACGGCAATGGCAGCGAAGACATGGAAAGCGCGTAGCGACACGGACGTCCTTCTGCTGTATTCTGAAAAAAGCTTTCTTTCTTTTACTTATTTTTCATACGCACACATGCTGACATTTCACGCCCCCTATTTGACCCTGATCTCTGCCCAATCACAACCATGATGACCAAAAGACTCAAAACGAGGTGGAGAACATTTTTTAAAAAAAATTGCCCCTAACAGGACGTTTGTGTTATCCTGGAATAAATGTGTCATATTCTGTGTTGGATAAGAAGAATATTTTTACATACAATTTTAATAGATTTTTTTGGGGTGGACAATCATGTGAATCAAACATGTCAGTGACATTTTTGGGGTGCTTACTCATTCTAAGGCAGATTGGACATGACTGTTTTGCTGCCATCTTGAATTTTATTTGTACGATTCACTTTATGTCGGCTGCGAACATTTTAACTTAAACTTATCGTACGCTCATCAGTGTTATTGTCGCTTCTGCCAAGCAACGCAATCCTGTTTTCACATTCATTTTTTTTGTTATCCATAGAAGTCACCATAGACTGGTGTCAAAGCAAATCAGTCATTACTTTCTTTTATAAATTCTCATCCCTAATAGATGGGATAGTGTTTTTAAAAAAAAAAAAAAAAATCCCAGCTGTGTCAATGTTTAACGGTAAATAATGTTTCATGCTGAAATTGTCAATTCAATATCAACAGGATTATTGCTGAGGAATTGCATTGTTGTAATTAATAAAAGTCACTATGCCATGAAATACACAACTGTTTTTTTTTGTATTTTTATATAAATTATTACAATTAAATGTATATTATTTTTGATACATGCAGTACATATTCATACTGAAAGTCCCTGGTCAGATTTGCCACTTGCTAGATGATGACGTAACATTCAACCTTTGCAGATTAACAGTTAACCTGACAGCTGTCTTTCAAGTGTTAACTGTGGACAAAGTGCACACGCAACCACTGGGGACGTTTTCCTGAATAGTGGAGGATCTCTGCTTTTCGTGTCTACTCTTAATATGTTTTGTACATCTCTTACGCCTTAAAGTAGTTAAGATGGCAACACTACAGTTATACACCAAGGTAAGGCTTGTTTTTTTTTTTAATGTTTAAATATTTGTTTGCTCGGACACGATTCAGAACATTGCATTGTGTGGCTTGATCAAATGTGATTGTTTTTTTAAATTATTTTTTCCCCTACCATGTTGCCTTTTTTGGTAATTAGTTACTAGTGAAATTGTATTTGTATTGAATATTTATTTTATTCGGAAAAATATTTATTTTATATTTTGCTATTTTTTTATATGTATTTAAAATTGCCTAGTTAGCTTGAAATAAAATTGGTACTACAAGTCCCAGAATGCATTTGTCCTAATTTGCATGCTACGGTCGCGATATCAATTATGCTAATAGCGAGCTGTGGTCCTCGCCTCTGTTGACACTCGATTGGATCACGTTTAAAAGGTAATTTTGTAACACAGCTCAGTGGTACTTCATTTAAATTTGAAGTAAAATTTAATGTATTTTTTTTAAAAACTCGCTTCCATGTTAACTTTTAAGTCAATAGTTTCTTTTAAAAAGCAATTAGTCCAGGATATTTGTTGTGGGAAAACTCCTCAGTACGGCGACAGAAGCACGATATTGTAAACAACCCAAAAAATATTTTCTTTTGATCGTCACGTAATTTTCACCCACAGTGGGTTACAAAATGCGAAATTTTAACTTGCTTATGAGTTTTTGTAGAATTATTTTTGGACACAACATCAAACAATACAAACAGCCTCATTGTTAATTGTGGCAATGACGTGTCAGGTGTGCCTACTTCCGTTGATTTAGTACCCTCAAAAAATGTTTTTTTCTTAATTCTCGTTTTACCACAAATGTTTCATAATTAAAGATTATTGCTTCATAAATTTACTAACTGCAACGTACTCTAGTCTCAGTACTTCATTCATCCACATACTGGTGCGTAATAGCTAATCCACGTAGGCATTTAAAGTTTAGGGATGACCAGTGTTAATTTTTAACAACATTTAAGAGGTCTTTATGCTGATGAATGACAAATACCTGGTCAAGGCGAAGCCATGAAGCTGTGTCAGTAACTCATAAAAAAAAACACCAAATAAAGTATACTTCCCTTACCAGGGAGCCAGCGTGTGGATTCCTGACCCAGATGCCGTGTGGGTGCCAGCCCAGCTTCTCCAGGACTACACGTGTGATGAGAAACATGTACTGCTGCAGCTTCCTGGCGGGGAGGTGAGATGCACATTACCCAAAAGTCATGACTGGTCGCTCACACCAAACTCTCAGAAATGCTTCACAGTTTAGTACAATACAATAAATAAAATAGAAAATACCTCTTTGATGTTGTGTCCTCTCCATTTTTAGGAGGTACGTTACCCAGTGGCGGCGCCCTCTGACCTTCCCCCGCTTGCCAACCCTGACATATCTGAGGGCGAGAGTGACCTGACGGCGCTCAGCTTCCTCCACGAGCCCGCCATCCTGCACAACTTGCGCGTTCGCTTCGTGGACTACAACAGCATCTACACGTATTGTGGTAAGCACAAAAGAGCATGTAGTGCAGGGGTGCCCATTACGTCGATCGCGATCGACTGCTCGATCTCGGAGGGTGTGTCAGTCGATCTCAAGCCAGGCATTAAAAAATATACATAAAAATGAGCAATCATCAATCATACCAAGACTTCACTTTCGTCAGTTGTTTGACATTCTCGGCACCCGAGGATCTTGTGAGATGACGCTGGCTGCTGCGAGCTCATATTTAAGAAAACAATCACTAACAGGGCGGACGCAGAGAAACACATTTTATTTCTAGAGACTCCGTACCTACTGTCAAAACTCTAAAGACCAACTGCACAGTTTCTGTCTCCACCATAAAAGACCTGTTTCATCCTGCCTGTGCTAACAAAATAAGAGTCTCAGAAAGCTAGCGTGCACAAGCTAGCAAGCTACGGAGTTTGATGCCAATGTATTTCTCCCCCGCCTTCAGCGACCGCTTTCTCACTTGCTTGCCCACCCGCACACTCACTGACGTCACTCACCTGCTGCCAGACATTAAAGGGCCACACACATATGCTACTCTCATAACAAAGTGTTTAAAAACGAGTATGCAAGTTGGACAAATGAGATGCCAAATCCAACCACTTTCATGTGGTATTGGACAGAAAGGAGGACTTTTTTTTTTCCTCCATTTGAAAATGCGGACGTTATCAGCACCACTGTCTAATTCCAATCAATGCAAGTCATCAGAATCAAATACACCAATTTATATTCTTGTCTTCATGAAAGAAAGGAATCTATGTGTGTTACACATGCTTGTATTATCATTAAACACCATTAACCTGTTAACAAAAATGTCTCTTTCATAAATAAATAAATATAAATTATAAATAGGAATGAGGTAGATCTCCTCGACTTGGTCAATTGAAAAGTAGCTCACCTGCAGAAAAAGTGTGAGCGCCCCTGATGTAGTGTATAGATCACACCTGGGTAAATGAAGCCCCGTTAAGCTTTTCAATCTGGCCTGCCGGACATTCCCAAATATTTTTTTTTTAGATCTTTAAGATGGAAACTGTAGCTCCCATTATGATGTGCAGTGATGTTTTCAAATGACCGTAAGTCTTGAACTATACGAAATATTACAATGGTTGGAATCTGCGCTTTTGCATGGTATACTACAGGGGTAGGGAACCTATGGCTCTAGAGCCAGATGTGGCTCTTTTGATGACTGCATTTGGCTCTCAGATACATCTGAGCTGACATTGCTTAACACGATTAGTAATGAATAATTCTGCTGGTAATCGGTGTTAAAAATAACGTTCAACATATAAAACATTCTTATGCATTTTAATCCATCCATCCGTTTTCAACCGCACCTGTTCAATAAGTCACATCAATGGTAAGAAGTCCATCCATCTATTCTCTACCGCTTGTCCCTTTTGGGGTCACGGGGGTTGCTGGAGCCTATCTCAGCTGCATTTGGGCGGAAGGCGTTTTACACCCTGGACAAGTCACCACCTCATCCCAGGGCCAACACAGATAGACAGACGACATTCACACTCACATTCACACACTAGGGCCAATTTAGTGTTGCGAAATAAGTATTTTATTTATTATTGGTTAGCTTCAGAATAAAAATGATATAAAATATAAGACTTATACTATAAAAATATAGGTCTTACTTAAAAAATGCATGCATTTAGTTGTATTCAGTGTTAAAACATATGATACGGCTCTCACGTTAATACACTTTAAAAAATTTGGCTTTCATGGCTCTCTCAGCCAAAAAGGTTCCCGACCCCTGGTATACTAGTTACTAGGGCTGTGAATCTTTGGGTGTCCCACGATTCGATTCAATATCGATTCCTGGGGTCACGATTCGATAATATATCAATTTTTTTCGATTCGATTCTCGATTCAAAAACAATATTTTTCCAATTCAAAAGGATTCTGTATTCATTCAATACATAGGATTTCAGCAGGATCTACCCCAGTCTGCTGACATGCTAGCAGAGTAGTAGATTTAAAAAAAAAAAGCTTTTATAATTGTAAAGGCCAATGTTTTATCAACTGATTGCAATAATGTAAATTTGTTTTAACTAATAAACAAACCAAAAATATGACTTATTTTATCTTTGTGAAAACATTGGACACAGTGTGTTGTCAAGTTTATGAGATGCGATGCAAGTGTAAGCCACTGTGACACTATTGTTCTTTTTTATTATTTTTATAAATGTCTAACGATAATGTCAATGAGGGATTTTTAATCACTGCTATGCTGAAATTATAATTAATATTGATACTGTTGTTGATAATATTCATTTTTGTTTCTTTACTTTTGGTTTGTTCTGTGTCGTGTTTGTGTCTTCTCTTAATTGCTCTGTTTATTGCAGTTCTGAGTGTTGCTGGGTCAGGTTTGGTTTTGGAATTGGATTGCATAGTTATGGTATTGCTGTGTAGTGGTTTGTTGGATTGATTAAAACAAAAAGAAAATATATATATATATTTTTTTTAAATTAAAAAAAACAACATTTTTTTAAAAATGAGAATCGATTCTGAATCGCACAACGTAAACAATTCGATTTGTATTCGAATCGATTTTTTTCCCACACCCCTACTAATTACTATGGTAATTTAATTTACACCAGCTCAGACGAGGCACCAAGCAGTGTGAGTGGGGTGTGTTTCCAGAGCGGCCAGCCTGGGTGTCAGAGGACAGACGCGGAAGAAGAATTTTACAACAAAGTTCTAAAGCTTAGTGATATATTAGATACATTAAACCTTCGTGTTTCATATTTCATCTTTTTGCGTTTCGCGTGATTGTAAAATATGACGTGTGTGATGTTCATAAGTTGTCAATATTCAGTGTTTTATCGTTCATACTTAATATTGTAAATCCCACATTCTTTATTTTTATGTACATTTTGGGTACGGGTAGGCGATACACGCGATATATCGTGGGTTTGTCTCTGTGCAATATAGAAAATGACTATCGTTATACTCAAGTATACGTTCTCACGCAGTTACTTTTAGCTGCGGGCATTACAATACAGGCTCTTCCCACTCCTTCTTGTGTCTCCTTCTCACAGAGTGTAAGCGCACCTTCTTACACACGTCAAATACTGTCACGTCATACGTCACTTACGTATACGCCCTCGCCCAGCAGAGAGGTAGCAGACTAGGTAACGTTAGCAGTGATGCTAGCGAAGCCGTGCGAGTGGTAATACGAAGAAAGAAGGTGCGATTCTGCTAACAAATGAAGGAAGAATTCATTCCCAAGAAAAACAGCACAGGGTCCATCGTCTAGCGGTGGTTTGGCTTCAAGTGGGAACATGTCGAATAGACAACTTTAATTTGTCACGTGTGGGGCACAAGCGTTGCTACCAAAAGTAGCATTACTGCTAATATGTAGCATCATTTGAAAAGTCACCTGCTAATAACTGTTTAATAAATACAGTTTTGGTCAATTGACTTAGTTGTGATTTCCTTCTCTGCATGAAAGTTTAAAATGAACATATATTAATGCAGTATGAACAAGAATCATCATACTGCTCGGATTATATGTATCAAGTGTTCATTCAAGGCTAAGGCAAAATATCGAGATAGATATCGTGTATCGCGATATGACCTAAAAATATCGAGATTTTTAAAAAAGGCCATGTCGCCCAGCCCTAATTCTGGGTGTTTCATTCAGTAAAAGAAATTAAAAATGAATTCCGTTTTTGAAGGCGGTCTGTTATAAAGTTTTCAGCATTCCATCAGACATTATTGCGAGGTTTTGAATGAGTGTTCTTAAAAAAAGGACCCAAGTACAGTATTTATACTGTATATATATAGATATATATATATACTGGCCCCCAGGCACATTTTTCTCTCTAAATTTGGCCCCCCGAGTCAAAATAATTGCCCAGGCCTGATGTAAATTAGTATGATATAAGTCAGTGATTGGTCACTGACATACTCCAACATGTGGTAGAAAGTCTTTGCTGATGAGTGATAACCAAGTTTTCTTGCACCTTCACTTTCTGTATACATCACCATGACCACGTGCCCCAAAACTTATGTCAACATAAGTACAGTAGACAGTGTGAACATAAAGAAAAATGCAGGCATACAGTCAGAATCTCACTGCTAATAGGTGAGCTAAAATGCAAGAACATGAAATGCTAAGTACCGTATTTTCTGGACTATAAGACACACTTAAAATAAAAATTTTTTTCTCAAAACTCGACTGTGCGCCTTATAACGCGGTGCACCTAATGTATGAAATAATTCTGATTTTGTTTACCAACTTCAAAACTATTTTATTTGGTGTATGGTGAAATGATAAGTGTGACGAGTAGATGGCAGTCAAACTTAAGAGATACGTGTAGACTGCAATATGATGGCAATCACACACATGAGCTATTGCAATGTGACTCAAGTAAACAACACCAACATTTTACATGTTCCATTGAAAATATAGAACATTACACACAGCCCTCAAATGTATCAAAATGTTTTACTACGACTTTGGTACGCTATGAAGTTGCACCGCTTGATGGATTGTACTCTGGTTCAACATACAAATATTATTATGCTGTGTGTATAAGGTAAGACATATCATCTGGCATTTTGTTTTGCGATATTATGCAAAAGCATCTTTTCTTACCTTCTGGTACCTGCTGATCTCTTATTTGGGATCTGCATAAGTCCTGAAAAATTGCACACCTTTGTAGTCCGTGCTGACCCAGTAGTCATAAGCTTCTTCTTTTTCTCCATCTTCTTGTTATGGGACATTCATCCTCCGATGTTGCCAATTCTAATATAAAGTAGTGTAAAGTTCTTACTTATATCTGTCTGTAAACTCGCCATGTAAGTGCTAAAACATAAAGGTGTCGTGAGTTTACATTATTCACCCAAGGAACTTTAGTTATTAGACAATTCCGGTCGGACGGTTTTTGACGGGACACATTTCCGGTGTTGTTATTGCACTAGATGATGGGGAGAAGACGCTGCAACATTTTGACCAAAGAACTACCATTATGTGTTATGTAGACCACAAGGAAGTGTTTTTAATTTAGAAAAAATATATATATTACTCCTTTATTGCGCCCCATAATCCAGTGCGCCTTATATATGAAAAAAGATAGAAAATAGACCATTCATCGGCAGTGCGCCTCATATGATCTGGTCGGGAAATTACGGTACTAGATATGAAGTTATGTTTTTGGTGCATAGTTTGTCGGAATTATGATTTATTTTTCATAATTTATTTAAAATGTTTTTTTTAGGTTTGTTTATTATTACTATTCTATTTATTTTTAGCTTCCACACCCATGTTATTCTAAACAAAAACATCTTCTGTTTATTATTAGTATTCTTCTTCTCCATATTTTGGCGCACACTCCCCACCTTCCACATTTTTCATTTGATTCATACTCTTCCAACTTCAAAATGTTAGGCCATTTTACAAACTTCCACGATTTTCACATTTACAATCTTTCAAGATTTTCACATTTTTAACCCATTCAAACCATTCCACCTTCAACACAGTCTATAAATCCTGGAAATTCAAACTGTTTTTCCAAGTTCAAAACATTTTTCAGAATTTAACACAATTCTCAGTTTTCCAAACTCTGTTTCTACCCTTTTTCCTTTTGACAACTCCTTCTGCATTTGTCAACCATACCACCATTAAACTATTCCTCTTAGTGACGACAAAAAAAACTAATTGTTTTTTCAAACCTTTTAAATTTTACGGTTTTTACGAAATTTCAGGAATTCTGTTATACTATTTCTCAAATAAAAACAGCTACTACTTTACATTTCTCGACCGATTTAAAACAACATCAAAAAAATCCAACATTAATTAATTCAGCTCATTCAAGACAGTGAAGCTATTTGTAAATTAAACAAAAAATATGTATTTTAATAACCCAATCCTTTTTTTTGACAGCGTTGTGACTAAACACAGAATGAATAATTGCTAGGTATCGTCCTGGTGGCCATCAATCCCTACGATCAGCTGCCCATCTACGGCGAGGAGGTGATTGATGCTTACAGCGGTCAGGACATGGCTGACATGGAGCCTCACATCTTCTCTGTGGCTGAAAACGCCTATCGCACCATGATGAGGTCAGAAGTCACCGCCTCTTTCTCTCTCACGGTTTGGTTGTTTTGAGCGTCCCTTCTTTTACTTGTGTGCACAGGGAGGAGAAAAACCAGTCCATCATCATCAGCGGTGAGTCTGGCTCAGGGAAAACGGTATCGGCCAAATTCACCATGAGATTCTTCGCCGTGGTGGGCGGCGCTGCTCAGCAGACCAGCGTAGAGGAAAAGGTGCTGGCCTCAAACCCTATCATGGAGGTAATGCACATTTGAAGAGGAACACCTGTCATCATGAAGGCTGTGCTTATTCAGCTTATTTTTGTGGGCAGGCCATTGGGAACGCCAAAACGACAAGGAACGACAACAGCAGTCGCTTTGGGAAGTACATCCAGATCAGTTTCGGCAGGAAAGGAGACATCATCGGAGCCAACATGAGCACATACCTGCTAGAGAAGTCCAGGGTGGTCTTTCAGGTAACATTAAAACCAGTTATACAAAAAAATATTTAAAAAGTATTTATCCACTCAGAATGTATTACTCCTCTTGCTATGACTTGTTGTACTCTCATTGGCTGGCATTTTCAGATCAGCCAGTCATGTAGTAGCACCAGGCTTTGTTTTGCCTTTTTATTTAATTTTTAAGCTGTTAATTGACAGAATTTAGATTTGAAAAATTAATGTAGTTCCTGTATTTTTATTTAAATTAGCTATTGAAACCCAAAATTACAGTTGAATTTTGTGCAAAAGTTAAGTAGCAAGTAGGCTTATAAGGATTCATATCGTTTGTGATCTCATGTTTGTCATTTTAAAGTTAAAGTACCACTGATGCAGAGGGTGAAATTACCCTTGGCATTTGACCCATCCCCTTGTTTCACCCCCTGGGAGGTGAGGGGAGCAGTGAGCAGCAGCGGTAGCGGTAGCCGCGTTCGGTATCACTTTGGTGACCCCAATTCTAACCCTTGATGCTGAGGTATTAGGTCCTATTTTTTTTATAGTCTTTTGTTTAACTCAGAGACCTACCGATCTCAGGGTGGACACTCTAACCACAAGGTCAATGAGCAGGCTCAATTTAGAGGTTAAAGGCCGCTGTCCAAGTGTCAGGTTTTTGGTTGTTGCTGGGCAAAATTTGTGCCCTCCAAATGACAAAATTACATGCTGCCCTAAACAACTACAGTAGTACCTCAACTCAAGCGCTTTATTGGTGACAAAGCTCTTAAAGGCCTACTGAAACCCACTACTACCGACCACGCAGTCTGATAGTTTATATATCAATGATGAAATATTAACATTGCAACACATGCCAATACGGCCTTTTAAGTTTACTAAATTGAAATTTTGTATTTCTCGCAAAGTATCGATATAATGACGTGTATGATGACGCGTGCATTTGATGTCACCAGTTGTAGTGGACATTTTTTTCCAGCCCGATCCAAACTATAAGTAGTCTGCTTTAATCTCATAATTACACAGTATTCTGGACATCTGTGTTGCTGAATCATTTGCAATTTGTTCAATTAATAATGGAGAAGTCAAAGTATAAAGATGGAGGTGGGAAGCTTTTAGCCTTTAGACACACAAACACGGCCGGTGTTTCCTTGTTTAAAATTCCCGAAGATGAAGCTTTACTATGGATCAGAGCGGTCAAGCGAACATGGATCCCGACTACATGTCAACCGGCAGTTTTCTGTGAGAATATTGTGGTAATAAGTCTCCTCTTACCGGAGACATCAGCGGAGCTTCCGTCCTGCTGCAGCTTCGTGACTTCCCTCAGAGACTCTGGCGTCAACACACCCGTGGCCACACCCCTCCGACTTTCAGGTACTATTTAATCTCACTAAAACACTAGCAACACAATAGGCAGATAAGGGATTTTAAAGAATTATCCTAGTAAATGTGTCTAATAACATCTGAAGCGCTCCCACTGCAATCGCCTTCTTTTTTTAAACTTTTTTTTTTCTTTTTCTAGTCCTTCACTCTAAATTTCCTCATCCACGAATCTTTCATCCTCGTTGAAATTAATGGGGAAATTGTCGCTTTCTCGGTCCAAATCGCTCTAGCTGCTGCTGGCTATGATTATAAACAATGTGAGTATGTGAGGAGCTCTACAACCCATGACGTCACACGCACAGAGTCTGCTACTTCCGGTAAAGGCAAGGCTTTTTTATTAGCGACCAAAAGTTGCGAACTTTATCGTCAATGTTCTCTACTAAATCCTTTCAGCAAAAATATGGCAATATTGCGAAATGATCAAGTATGACACATAGAATGAACCTGCTATTCCCGTTTAAATGAGAAAATCCCATTTCAGTAGGCCTTTAACTCAAAACACTTGTATCCAAAATCGACGTCCCACATTTGAAATTAATTTAAATCAAATTAATCCATTAATTTATCCCTCGCCCTCTCAAAACACAACAATTTCAACATGCAACATGGTTTTTAAAAGAAAAACAAACATTTCGATAAGTAATTTTGTATGAAAACTATACAATATGATGTACTACAAATAACTACAGTAGTTTTATGAAGTAATGTAATAATAATGTACAGCATTTACCTTTGAGAGCAGACTTCAACGGTATTTCCTTCCAGTTGACTCTCTGTCAAACACACCATCAGCAGATTTTTCATATTTTCATAGATAAGTGTCTACCGTTTAGATATTATTTTATTTTACACCTACTACATTATTTATTATTTTAACATCCTTTGCTGGTGTTAGACTTCAGTATGGTGCAGACTAGGAGTGATAATCTCTGATTGCTTCACTAAGTTGGCGACACGCATCATTTTGTTTTTGATCATTTCTTTCTTTAATTTTATAAATAGAATTGCATTCTTGTTTTCAGCACTTTATACCTTCAAATGGTTGGAAAAACAAAGTTACGTATGTTGATATTTAGCTGTAAGCTAATGCTAATGAGTAAGATCAGAAGTTTGGGTGGATCTTACTGGGTCCACTGTGACATTTGTTATGCCAACTAATGTCAGGAATTCTGTAACTCAAATTTTGATTGCAACCTAAAGGCGAACTGCCCTTCTTTTTTTGGCATTTTGCCTTTCATTCACAATCCTTAAGTAAGATTTATTATTATTCTTTTCAATACATTCCTTTTTGTAATACAAGGAAAGTACGAGTAAGCTGACCGACCATACAGGTAATTGGAGTCATTTATTCTGCCCATAAACCCCTCTGAAAACCTTCAAAAATACACCATTTACATGTCGTGACTTGCATTTTAACAGAATATTAGCGATATTGTTGTCACAAGCGCTAACGCAGAGGAACTACTTTTAGCGGTGCTGTGATCACAGAGTCGTGACTGGCTTATGCAGTTTTTGGACATACTGAGCCGATGAGCTGGGGTATCGCATCTGAGCTGGTAAAAGTTAATTTTACATTAGGTGTCTAGATTGGTTGTGGTCATAAAACGGGAAGTTGGTCAACTATGTCATTCAACTTGGACCCAGAAACCGCAAGAAAGACACAAAAAGACACTGAATTTGCGCCTAACTCCCCCCTTTTTTTTTAACAAGCGTGAGTATGAGTAATTATTTGTGTAAATGGGAAGATACGAACATCCCAGTGAGAGCAGACATTGAACAGTAAGTGGTTGTTTTATTATGTTCATAGTTTGTATTTTTTGTTTAGCACTTAGCAATAGTGCTACTTGCTGGATATGCTTATCACTTAGCTTCTAAAACTTATAGCTCATTCTCCGTAAATTCAGGCTTAAAACTAATTTCTGGATCATAATTTGTCCCAAAGTAGTGTTTGGCTCTAATGAAATCTGCCACGTGTAGCAGTAGTTGTTAAAGGAAATGGCAAATGTTGAGATGTGACTGAAATGAATGCGTCACTTTATTCTTCAAATTACCATAATACATAATTTTTACATGTTATTATGAATGTTACTACATTACATACCGTTTATACCTACAGCGTGTATATAAAACAATGCAGGTCTTTGGATGTTTTTTAGAGTGCTTTGTAGCCGTAGTCGAGCAAATCCCATTACCTCATTTGTTCGCTGACTTTTGGTAGTGTTTATTTACGTATTAGAATGCATAAAAAAATAAAAACATATTCCGAAAGGGACAAACAGTAGAAAATAGATGGATGGATGTATGAGTTCTTCTCTTACATAAGGTTTGTGAATGACAGACAAAATTCCGAAAAGTGCAATTCCCCTTTAAAACGTAACAATTAGCGAATTATCGAAAAGCTCTGTCAAAATATTACTGTAAGTTGGGTCACTCTTAAGTTGAGGTACCACTGTGTCTTGATTATATTATTTATTCCAAGAAAATAGCCCTTTTGAGACCCCAGCACAATCTTCCGGATTACCGGATGATTGTGTGTGTGGGTGAGTAATGTTATTTTTGTACATTTTAGGCACCAGCGGAGAGAAACTACCACATCTTCTACCAGCTGTGTGCCTCCAGACAGCTGCCTGAAATGAGATCACTAAAACTGGGTGAGATCAATAAGGAACCTCCTTTATTGCACACTTAAGATTTGTTAAACTTTTTTTTTATTTTTGCTCATTTGTTTTAATCCAGCCACTCCTGAGCATTTCCGCTACACCACTCAGGGAGGAGACGCAAACATACCGTGTACTGATGATGCGATGGAGCTAGAGCGCACTCGCAGTGCTTTCACCATCCTGGGTAGGAACTTATTGATACACATCAAGACTACAGAGGTCCATTTGTTGGGGTTTGAGGTTATTTTCCATTTCAACTTGCAGGTGTGCTGCCAGACCAGCAGATAGAGCTGTTCAGAATCCTGGCTGCTGTTCTACACTTGGGGAACGTCAACATTCAAGCCAGCGGGCGGAGTTCAGAGCGCAGCTACATTGATGTCCGTTCTGGATGGATAGATGTTCATTTCATGAAGGGGTCAAGTCTTCATGCTGATTTTCTTTCAGGCAGATGACGTCTCCCTGGCCATCTTCTCCAAGCTACTGGGGGTGGAGGCAGCCCTAATGGCCCACTGGCTGTGTCACCGCAAGCTGCTGCTGGGAGGGGAGACCCTGGTCAAGCCAATGTCGGGCCAGCAGGCCCTCGACGCCCGAGATGCTCTAGCCAAGCACGTCTACGAACAGATGTTCAAGTGGACCGTGCATAGGCTCAATGTTACCCTGCGCAGTCAATCGAGTCGGGCCGGCTCCTTCATAGGTGTACTAGACATCTACGGGTGTGTCATCAGGCTGCAGGAGTGGTGTTATCGATTCACAGTGGTTTAACTGAGGTCTTCTTCTCTATGCAGCTTTGAGACATTTGAGCGCAACAGTTTTGAGCAGTTCTGTATTAACTACGCCAACGAAAAGCTGCAACAGCAGTTCAACCGGGTGAGTCATGTGACACCTCATTTTGGTACTGTTGTACGGCGCTGTTGTCCTTTTTACAAGTAATTGTGTTTAATATAGTTGTATGTGTGCAGCACGTCTTCCACCTGGAGCAGGAGGAGTACGAACGCGAGGAGCTGACCTGGAGCAGGATCGAGTTCAGCGACAACCAGCAGTGTATTCTTCTCATCGAAGGACCGCTCGGCCTGTTGGACCTGTTGGACGAAGAGTGCAGGGTCAGTGCTGCACTCTTAAATCATCATTCTGGGGTGGAATTTCAGCAATTTTGGACAATTCAGGTCCAGTGTGTGATCTCAAATTGACAAAAATCTGTTTTTTTTGCTTCTGATCATTTCCTGTGAAAGTAATTGTCAAGTCCAGTTATTTCTTTCGGCTGTTGTAATAGCACACACACTTTATTTCACGGCTTCAGATGCCCAAAGGTACTGATGAGAGCTGGGTTCTGAAGCTGTATGGCCAGCACCTGACAGGCAGAGCTCACCCTCACTTCCGTAAACCTCGCATGTCCAACAGCGCCTTCGTCCTCCTGCACTTTGCTGACATGGTGCGTGGTCCAGACATCCCTTCTGGTGTTAGTTTCAAATTGGAAAAAAGAGAGTAGCCACATCACAATTTGTGTTTGCACAGGTCCAGTACGAATGTGGTGGCTTTTTGGACAAGAATCGAGACACCGTCTTTGAGGAGTTGGTCAACATTTTAAAAGCCAGTCAGGTAAGACGTGCAAAGTTATGAATATCAAATATCAAGTATTTATTTTTTTCCAAATTTTTTTTTACTTACAAAAATCACACAGTTAGTCAATAAAATAAAAAAAACAGCAAACTCAACTCCAGCCCAGTCCCAGCTTTATGGGTTGTACTTGTATAGCGCTTTTCTACCTTCAAGGTACTCAAAGCGCTTTGACACTACTTCCACATTTACCCATTCACACACACATTCACACACTGATGGAGGGAGCTGCCATGCAAGGC
The DNA here is from genome assembly GCF_033978795.1 of Nerophis ophidion. NCBI lineage: Eukaryota > Metazoa > Chordata > Actinopteri > Syngnathiformes > Syngnathidae > Nerophis > Nerophis ophidion. The sequence goes on along the minus strand of NC_084636.1, from coordinate 24,811,618 downwards.
GCTAACCAGCACCCATCAGGAGCAAGGGTGAAGTGTCTTGCTCAGGACACAACGGACGTGACGAGGTTGGTACTAGGTGGGAATTGAACCAGGGACGCTCGGGTTGCGCACGGCCACTCTCCCCACTGCGCCACGCTGTCCCTTTACACTATTTAAGATAAAAACGCAATTGAGAAGATACAAATACAAAAAAGGAAAACCAAAAATAAATAGCAACAGTATCAATAATAGTGATTAAAAACATTCAAAAGTATTTGAAATCAATTACAATATCAATATGTATCATTATTATTGTTACAGTATCACTACTTTCCATCGCCATAAAAGCTATTAATACAAAAACACAGTCACAGCGACTTCCACATGAATTGCATTTCATAAACTTGACAACCACACAGTAGCCATTATTCACAACGAGGAAGGAGGAGTCCTATTTTAAGTTCATTTAATAGTAAAAAAAATATATATATAATGGAATTTTTCTAATCTAAATGCAATTTTTTATACTGAGATCATCTTTCAAAGATAATCTATACTAGTTATTATGTGCTGGACTATCAACATCTATCCATTTTCTCAGTATTTTTTTATGATGCATATTGACAAAATATATATATATTTATTTTAACAAATGCTTCTAAAGTCTCACAAAACATCTGTTAGAAGATGCTGTCCTTCATGAGGTCACGCGAGACCTTCCTTTAGCTCACAGGAGCTCTTTGTTTTTTTCTGATGCTTTTCCCCCCAAAAACTGATTACCCTCAAAGACCACAAAACTACGAAAGACAAAGACGACCCGCTTCCTAAAATTAAACTTAACCATATAATATATTTAAATCCTTATTTACATTATAACTTTACCTTCTCCGAAAATATTTTAATATATTCCGCGAGTCACAAGGTCAACAGGAAGTGGATCCTCAATGAGGATTTTTCAGTACAGTCCTGTTACCTAAATTATTTTTTAATACACCTGTTTTGTTGAAACGCTGTCATGTCCTAAGTATCTGTATGCTCCCACGTATATTTTATTTGCCAATTCTATGCTCAAACACACTCTTTTTTTTTTTTTTTTTTAACTTATGTTACATAAATGAGTCATATTTGGGTTTTTACAGTAAAATAGTAATTAAAAATGTGTATTATCAAAATTAGAGTTGACAAAACGACTCTAAATGTAGTTTTTTTTAAATAATTGCAATCAAATGGTACCAATTCTATAGAATGGCCGTTAAAGGGGACCTATGATATTTTTAATCAACATTTAAAAGACTTCCTTGTGGTCTAGATAATCCATCTATAGTCTACCGCTTGTCCCTCGCTAGATTGTACTGGATATGTTTTTCCCCACAGTTAAATTTAAAACATGTGTTTTGAGTCTGTCTACAAATGGTTCCTGTGTGAAGGTGTTTCCAGATTGCAAATGAAAGCCTCCATGCCCCACTCGCTCCAAAAGTACCAAAATGTATCTTTTGAAAATATACAATGTTAAAATATATCTGGAAGACAAACATCACTGGTATTTTATACGTGTTTTCCAGTCAACAATCAAAAATAAACTTCATAAACAATATATAGAATTGTAAATCACAACATTAGGTACACATGCCCAATCAGTACGGATCGATTAAAAAAAAAAAGCCCGCATTCATCTCACTGCATGTCACATGTCAGGGATATTGAAGGCATGCCACCATTAGAAGAAAATGGTTCTTCATCCTACCTTTTCATGTGTTTCATAAGTAGTAATGTCACAATGGCACCTTATTATTTCGTAAGAGTTTAGTAGGTGATCCAACTTGAATTTACTGGTCCATGTTTACAAAACAGTGTAAAATGTTGTGGACATAAAACACGGAAGTATTATTTTTGTCGTCATTAGAGCAGGTGGGTGAGCGTGAAACAAGAATGAATAACACTGGAGGCTCCGTGCATCAGCACAAGGGAACATAGCAGTATGAACAAAAATTTCCAACATTAGTACATCTGTCTGTGATGTCACAAATGGCCCACTATAAAAAAAAGTAAAACACAGCGTTGAAAGCCAAAACCTGCTGCAACCTCAACACCAAATGCATGAACTTTATGATATGACGCATTTTTTAACAGGTGTAACCAACGTTATAACAACATTTATAAGTCAGAAAATTGGAAAATCATCACAAGTCCCCTTTAAGTGTTTTTGCATTTTAATACTACCAGTGGTTCACCTTTTTTTTTTTTTTTTACACTTGAATTGAGACCATGAAAATCCAAACACTACTTGTGTATGTCAGTCAGAGCTGGTGGCTGAGTTGTTCCAGCAGCATGGAAGCAAAGCTAGTGTGGCCAACGGAAGTGTCCGCTCAGGAAGAAGAGCTCACAGGGAGCACAAGTTGACTGTGGGCTTTCAGGTGAACTCTTCGCCCTTCTTGTAGTTTCTGCAGTAGTGCTGCTGTGAGTTTTCACTAAACCACATCTGTTGGCCGCTTCTGTTAGTTCCGTCAGTCCTTGCAGCTGCTGATGGACACACTGAGCAGCACCACTCCTCACTATGTGCGCTGTATTAAACCAAACGACCTCAAGGAGCCTTTTATGTGAGTCTTTGCCTCCATCACCACTCATTTAAGTCACACACAAACTTAGCAAACTGTACTTTTCAGGTTCGACCCAAAGAGGGCTGTCCAGCAGCTGAGGGCTTGTGGCGTTCTGGAGACCATCCGAATCAGCGCTGCAGGTTTTCCATCCAGGTAATCCCATTTGTTTCCTCCAATGAATTAAATCTCCATCCAAATTGGAAATTAATCTGTTGTTTCACCAGATGGACATACGAAGAGTTCTTCTTCAGGTACCATGTTCTGTTGCGAGGCTCCCAATGCTGCGAAGATGTCCAACTGGTGTGCCGCCACGCTCTACCTCAGCTCATACCTGACCGGGACCAGTACGTCTTTGGAAGGACCAAAGTGTTTTTCCGGGCGGGGCAGGTGGCACTCCTGGAGAGGTTGAGAGCGGAAAGACTGCGGGCGGCCGCTGTGGTCCTTCAGAGTTTAGTGAGAGGATGGCTGGCCCGTATTCACTACACCAGAACCCTACGGGCAACCGTCACCTTACAAAGACATTGCAGAGGAGCTCTGGCCAGGCGGTGAGTGATTGCTGTGACTCTTTGTCTCTAAAATTATCTTGTGGTGTTTTTAATTTTGTTTAAGCTCATAAGCAAGTCTCCTTGCAGATTGGCTTGGACCCTACGCTACTGCAAGGCTGCTCTAGTCATCCAGAAGACCTACCGCATGCTGGTGGCCAGAAACTGGTTTCTCCTGATCCGACAGGCCGCCATCACCATCCAGGCTTTCATCAGAGGCACGCTGACCCGCCGCAATTACAGACTGGTGAGTGCTTTGTATTCATGTCCACTGATAGCTGCTACTTTATAAACAACACTGGAACCATATTGTATTTCCTTAGCTGGTGGCAAATAGAGCCGCCTCTCTGCTCCAGGCCAGAGTGCGAGGGTGGTTGGCCAGGAGGGCCTTCATCAGGTTCCGTGCGGCAGTGGTCTTCGCGCAGTGCTGCGTACGTCGTAAAGCGGCGAGAAGGGAGCTGCTGAAGCTCAAGACTGAAGCTCGCTCAGTAGAGAAGTACCAAGAGCTCAACAAAGGCATGGAGGTCAAACTGATGCAGCTGCAGATAAAAGCAGACCAGGAGGTGGGTGGAGCCTTCTTATTTACTCTAATCTTCTTTTAATTTATTAATCCATATTAAACCCTTGTGCAATTCCGAGGCCCGACATAGGCACTGCATGTGTTCCTTATGTGATATGAGTGTTCAGTTTGAAGGTTTGAAGTTTTTTAGTTATTTTTTAAACCAAATTGCATTGTTTTTGATTGCAATTTTTTTTTTTGTTTGGGATATAAACTGTTGAGATTTCTTTAGGCCCGATTGATTCCCATTATAAATGCTATTCCTAACAGACTGTAATCCTGGTGTTGCTATGCTTTTTCCATGAAAACCGAATAAATCTAATTTCTGACGATTGCAAAATAAGAAAATATTGTTTTGGGATAATTGTGTTCCTTAAACTCCAGAAAGCGCCAGAGCCAGTTCTTAGAGCTTTGATAAGCATAACTGAGGTAAACTAACAAAAAAAGCTGAAATTCAATGAAAATTGATATATAAAAGACTTGTGTGAATTCAAACTCAATCAAGTCCTGTCTAATTTCAGTCTTTCAAGCTTAGTAAGCACTGTTAAATAAATGTCTACTGTATCAAAATCAATGTCATAAGTTATTGACCTGTTCAAGTCTGTAATTAACATACCTCAACTATTCCACTCTGCAACATATTTTTAGAACTATTGGATATCTTGCAATTTCCCATTATATATTATTTTTGACAAAAAGGCAATTTAACAATTATAAAAACTTTATCTATACATTTTAGGTTGTTAGAGAATTTTGAGCATTAGAAAAAAAATTAGTGTATTGCTGACTTCTGACACTTTCCCGAGTGGGTGTCTTTTGGATCAGGGGTCGGAGTTAAGGTTGTATTAGTTTATAGCTGGGGTATAATGTTGTATGATGATGGTGTGTCCAGGCCAGAGAGAGTGCTGCCCTTAAAGAGTGTCTGCGTGCTGAGCGAGAGGCTGCCGCGATTGAACTCTCCACTCTGAAGGCCACAATACAGAAACTTGAAGAACATCAGAAACACTTAATTGTTCCTCCGGTTTCCACCATAAGCGAGGAGGCGGAGCAGGAAATGAAGCGAGCAGACAAGAAGGCTGCCCAGGAGCTCCTCCAGCTGACACAAGTCGAGAAAAATAATTGTCACACTTTTCCTTCTTTAGATTGACTTCATGTCGACACTAAAACTTTTGACTTTTAAGGAGGTGGAAGCCCTGCAGAGAGAGAAGATCTCCTTGAGCACAGAAAGAGAGCGTTTGACCGCATGTCTTCTACAGCAGGAAGAAGCACAAGAAGGTGCAGGAGGTCGTCTTTGTCCACTTGAGTCTGACTTGAATTTGAACTTGTGGTCTCCGCACAGCTCTTGTGCGGCAAGCGGTGTCTCAGGCCACGGAAGCTATGAGAGTGCAGCTGGACGAGGAGAGGAGGAAGCACCAAGGCCTCCTGAGGGAGTTCACCAGGCTGGAACAGCGATATGACAACCTGAGGGAGATGAGTCAGCTCACTCAGGTCCAGAACATCAAATCAATTTTTTAGGGATGTGCCGATCAATCGGCTACCGATCAGTCTCAGACGATTTTCTTGAAAAAGTACTTGATCGCGATTGCCGATTAATGCCTTTGAATGCCGATCACAAACGCATATCCTCTCTGACTAATATTGTATTTATTTTTAACAAGCTAGCAACTAATTATGTATCTCCATAAAGTTTGGAGCCGCTCCCCTAGGCTAATAATAAACTCCAATACCAGCAAAAAAAAATGTTTTCTTAATATCTAAAGTATCATTATCATGTATTATTGTTACTGGAAGCCGAGGCAAAACAGGTTACACACGGGAGCAAGCTAGCTAAAAAAAAGTAGAAGAAATAGTCAAGTTTACGAAGTGTAGATTGAACTGCGTTGCACAAATATTAAGAGGTTTTTACCGTAAATTCTGGACTAAGCCGCTTTTTTCTTACGCTTTGATCCCTGTGACTTATAAAGCGGTGCTGCTAAATATGGATTTTTCTTCGTTGACGGCCGTAATGAAAATAGTTAAAAAAACAACAACAAAAAAAACAGGCAAAGACACTTTAAAGGTGTATTATTGTTTATACTATAGCGCCATCTTTTGGACTAGATTGCTGACTGGAGGTGCTGCAGTGCCCTTCTTTTTAAAATTTTTAATCAGAAGTAAAAGTGCCATTCCGTCTTCTAGCTGTCCATAGCGTTTTTTACCCGTATGGATTCTTTATTCATCACACCAAGCAATGTTTAAGTTTTACAATATAACTAAAACTGTGTTGTATTTTTGTCTTTGTTAATGTTTACAAATTCAGAAAATAAATCCCTGGAAACAGGAGGATTGATTTCAAAATTATTTTTTAAAAAGTAGTAGATTCTTTTTTTTTTTTTTTTAGTAGTGTATTATTGACTTTGTTTTGATCCAAAAATTGTATGTAATAAAAGATTAAGGGACTAGTTTAACCATTGTGCTGATATTGTTAAACTGTCAATACCTCTCATAATAAATCAATTTAAAAATTAACTGTTAATACATGCGATAAGTATTGGCATTGATAATTGGATGATTGAAATCGTCAGCATAAATTACTGATTGGAACATCCCTAAACACTTTTTATTAAGGGATTACTATGGAGATACATTTGTCTTTATATGCAATTAACCAAAAATGGATTTGAAAAGCGAAAAAAAACATTTGTAAGCATAAATAATTCTAAATAAAAAAATTGCAAACATTCATTTTTTTAAATAAATATACAGTACTTGTTTTGTATGCAAATCAAAAAAGGTGTTCTCATGAAACACGTTTTGTTTGCATTTTTTCAAATTTAGGTTGCAAATCAATATTTTTGTTACAAATCAACTTCGAGCTTGTGGGCAGTACAACAATATGTTGGATGCCTTTATTTTGGTCTGTCTTGAATGATGGATTTACTGATTACATCTGCCCTTGTGTATTTGGTTAAAAAATATTTTTCCTTGTTAAACTTTTTTGATTTCCCATCTATTATTTTTGTTTGCAAATCCATTTTTCTGATTGTGTAAAGAGAGGTACAAATTCCTCTTCATAGATTCCTAGGATGTATTCCTCTCATGCATCTTGTCGTTATTCCTTCTTTCTCACTGTGCAGGACATGAAGGGCTACAGAAGGACAGACTCCACTCAGAGCTTAGAACCTCTGTCACCTCAGTCTCTAACGCCACCGTCCTTCTCCCCCTCCACATCTACCTTCCCTTCTCCTGAGGAGGTCCGCAGGGTCAGCGTGACATCTCCCACCACGGAAGCAGAAGTCTCCATGCAGAGTCTGGCATCACCTATGGTTTGGGACTAATGTCTTATTTAATGTTGTTAAAATATTCCATA
>NC_084636.1:24792092-24797092 GCF_033978795.1 Nerophis ophidion | reverse complement strand
CAGCTCCAGTTTCACTGACTGACTATGCCCAAAACAATGTAGTAATTACTCTTAGTCTTCACTGAAGAATAGTGTAAACACAATAAACATGTCACTCTAATAACAAGAGCATAAAACAAATAATAATCAGTCAGTGCTGACTACCCTTACTACTCCTCCTCCTCCTTCTCCACTTTCTGCAGTCCGAGCATAATGTGGAGATGTTTTTTAAGAAGATAAGCATTTCGGCATGCTGTGAGTTAAAATACTTCCACACAGCCGACATCACACTTTGCTGAGCACACGCGTTGTCGTTGTTGTGATCACGTGGGCTGTCTATGCTGGATCAGAGATGCTCTTCTTCCGCGGCCGCCACCAACGTTAATTAAGGGGCATTGCCGCCACCTACTGTGTTGGAGTGTGATCAAACCAGTCACCTATTATAGAAGTGCTGCAGCGGCAAAAGGACAGCTTATATCGGAGTGCTTATATCAGAGTTTTTAGATTCAGTCCGATAAAATCCGATATTCACTTTTTTGGCTAATATCGGACCGATTTCCGATATCAATATCTGATCGGGACATCCCTAGTATGTATGTATATGTGTGTATATTTTTGTGTGTGTGTGTGTGTGTGTGTGTGTGTGTGTGTGTGTGTGTGTGTGTGTGTGTGTGTATATATATGTATATATGTATATATATATATATATATATATGTATATATGTATATATATATATATATATATATATATATATATATATATAATCAATCAATGTTTACTTATATAGCCCTAAATCACTAGTGTCTCAATATATATATTTGATGATGGTTTTTCTTGTGTTTGGGAACCAGACATCCGTACAGACATAGCCATGTCTCTGCCTCCTGGGTTGCCGGCCAGCGTGGTGTTCCTATGTGTACGCCAGGCGGACTGCAGGGGGGATCAAACCAGTGCTTATTCGCTGTGTCGCGTTGCAGTCACTGCCATGAAGACAGCTCTAAGGGTAAGAAATGACATTTGAATAAGTGCACATCGTTTTACAACAGACAACATTCTTTTGTTTTCAAAGATGTTCATTTTTCATTGACACTTTCAAAGGAATAATTCACCAAAAATATTTTTAATAAAATCTACTTAATCATAATTGATTCAACATTCGATTTTAATTATCTTTCAACCAAACAAGACATAAAAGTCATTAAGCTTTTGAAGGGCATAACATTTTGGATTCCTTTTTTTTTTTTTTTTTTTTTAAATAAACTTTAATTTAGGGTTGTACTGTATACGCTATACCAATAAAGTGCCACAGTACTAATAAAATAAAAACTGTACCATATACTGCCTTTGAAAAATACTGGTGCTATTTTTCATGGGCATGTGCGGTTTTGTTACGGAGCTGAGGAGGTGCATGTAAAGTGTGTCAGCACTCACTCACAAGCAAATACAAGCAGAAACAGTGTGAAGAAAAAAAGGCAATAAAACTAATTTCTACATTTATATAAAGCTGGTGCGTGAAGCGCAATATGGAGGTATTTGGGTTTTAAAAAAACCAAGGTGACTCTTTAAACACGGAAGCGCTGCACTGCATGCGCCGCTTTAAGCCATGCCTTGCCAAAAGTGGTGATTTACCATCTTTGCTTCAAACTAAGGTAAACATTTCAATAACAATCCAACCTGCAGAAGGATTTTAAAGGGCGACAGGTAATAATGTAGGCTCCCCTGCTGTGCACATATAGGCACAGAGATTTGCGTGGTTTGTTTGCAATTAGTTGTGCAGTCCAAACAGCCCATATAGTGCAAACTAATGCAAGTGAAATGATGGAATTTCACCACAAATTAGACCAATTTATGTTGTATCTTTAACAGTGTGTTTTGCCTGCTAATTGTCTTGTAGCCATAGTGTTGTTTTTTTATATTTACTTATGAGTGTATGTGTCCTAATGCACAGATCAAAATTGGCAATCAAAAATTAAGCATTTATGACAATATCAATAAAACTTTCTATTGTAAACTAATTTGAGATTATGGCAGACCATACGTAATATGGACATTTGTAAACTGTTCTTTGAGTGCAATAAGAAAAGCCTAGTGTGTTTAATGCCTTTTAATTTAAATACATTTAAAAAATATATATTTTAGTGCAATAACATAAAACTTTTTTAAAGTATCGTGATATTTTCTGTCAAAATGAAAGTATTAATGACAATTTGTGTGGTCCCCTTTGTTTTGATCAAGTATCAAAGTATCAATAGACATTATGGTATCCATACCAGTCCCAAAATATTGATATCGGGAAAACCCTACTTTAGTCCTTAACAAAATTATCAAAAGTGTCATGTTTGTTAATCTTTTGGAAGGCCTTTAGATCAGACAATGTCACAGTTTTAAATTACAAAAATAACTCATATCACGCAAATTTATACAGATTGATAATCATTCAATTACCGGTAGTTAAAATAGAACATTTAAACACTGTTTACTATTTTTTTTACACCTCAATTTACATACATTATACAACAAATGTAAAATGGCGTGAGTAATTTAATAAAAGGACAAAAAAAAAAAAAATCAACTTTATCCCTTCCATCCATTTCTTACCGCTTGTCCCTTTTGGGGTAGCGGGGGCCATTCGGGTGAAAGGCGAAGTACACCATTCACACTCACTTTCACACACTAGGGTCAATTTAGTGTTACCAATCAACCTATCCCCAGGTGCATGTCTTTGGAAGTGGGAGGAAGCCGGACTACCCGGACAGAATCCACACAGTCACAGGGAGAGCATGCAAATTACACACAGAAAGATCCCAAGCCTGGCATTGAACTCAGGACCTTCGTATTGTGAGGCACATGCACTAACCCCTAATCCACCGTGCTACCCCAACTTTATCTCTAGGGGGTTAAAAGTGATTAATTATTAAATAAATGTATACCTTCTTAACCTTCTCCTTATCGACTCAATGTTGAGGCCAGCAAGTGTATTGTTGCAGTCTTAATGCATAAAAAAGTAATTTACATATATCTTATTTTAAATTAAGGCTATTAAATGATTATTTTAAAACCAGACTAATCACATTTAGGAATTTGGATTAATAACATTTAATCACAGGTGATTACTCGCTTGCATAATTGAAATTAGCTTAAGAAAAGACTCCAATATTTGCACACAAATGCAATGTTATTATCAATTTTTTCAAAAGGTTTTACTTAAATGCATGTCATTTATTTGCACAAAAATTGGTAACAATTTTATATAAAGTTCTTTCAGGCTGTATTCTGGAGTGAAATTTGCCAGTGAGTGCACCAGGTGGAGTCTGACTCACTTTTGTACTGACATACTGTATGCATTGATTAATCAGATTGATTGTTTAGCGATTGTAGTAAAAGAGCTTGAACTGTCAAACTAAATGGCATGATTAATCTAAGCGTGTACATGAATAATTTAATATTTTTGTGATTAATTAGTTGACTAATTAATTTTGACAGCCCTATTTTAAACCTATTCGACATTGAAAAAGATAAGTGGTAGAACATGTATGGATGGAATAACTTTTACATCTATTTAACCAGCTAGATTAAATGTGATTGCTGATAACTGCATAGCAATGATAATACTTATTTTTTTATATTTATAGGCTGTTTTACCTCCATCTTTTCATTATTTTTGGTCACATTATGCAAATAATACCCAATTGTTATATTGCTGAGTCAATGAGTGAAGTCTAACCCTGGCCGAATGTTCCATGACAAAGTAGGCCAATAAAATAGGGATCCATCAAATGAATATGGAATTGACATCATTAAAAATATGTGCAACATGCTTCTCATCTTGTTGCTTCCAGAAACACACCAATGACTTGAGCATGACGGCGCTGTGGCTGAAAAACATCAGTTTGTTGCATGACCTGCTGAGTCAGCACGCCCCAAAACAGCTTGTAAGATAATTTGATAATGCAAACCAGTAAGTGTTTATTAAAGACTACAGATATTATTACAGACAACCCATCCAGAAGAAGTGGTGCCCTTGACTTTTAACCTCAGCGATTCATTGCACGCCCTGAGCGAGCTCCGCATTCTGGCCTATCAGCAGCTCATCTCCATCACCGAGACACGACTGCAGAACATCACATGTGTTATAAAGTCAACATGACCTCCTTCATGTTGGCTCTTCCTTCATCTCTCCTCTTCTTTTTCCTCAGCCGCCGCCCTGTTGGAAGGCGAAGACATCCCAGGATCGAGGAAGCGAGCAAGCTCAGACCCGAGGACTGCACGGGCCGACGCTCCCACTGTGGCCTCGGTGCTGAGAGAGCTGGGGGTCCTCCACGTCGCCATGTCCCATCAAGCTTTGCGCCCGCAGCTGCTGGAGCGAGCCTTCCAGCAGCTCACATACTTCATCTCCGCCTCCGCTTTCAACAGCCTGCTGCTCAGGAAGGATGTGTGCTGCTGCAGTCGTGCTATTTTAATACGGTATGATCATTATATCTACTATTTATGCAGCTCAATTTGGATATTAATAGATATTACAATTCAATAATATGTACTACGAATGCAGCTCAATTAAGGTACTAATACGATATAAAGATTTAACAATTACATATATTTAACCATTAGTGTACGATGTATGCAATTAAGGAGAGTATGCTGCAAAAGTTATTGACTTAGGAGTTTAATTAAGTAAACAATGTAGGGTTGTATGATATACCGGTACTAGTAAATAGCCGCGGTACCAATGAATAACAAACAGTACTTTACCGCCTCTAGAAAATACCAGTTATCTGTTATTTAACAACAAAAAAGTTAAACTCATGACAGCGTGTCGTTGTTACATTGTAACATTGCTGGTTTTACGAGGAGAGGAGCATGTTGGGCAACCTAGAATCACTGAAAACTTACCGACACGCACAGTGTGTCAACAGAAAGGGGAGAATGATAAAAACGATAAAGGTGAAGCAATAACAATTAAACGCCACCCTACAAGAGGTGCTTTAAATATGGGTTTGTAGCTAACGGCTAACATCCAAAC